>NC_025859.1:0-121597 GCF_000755165.1 Leishmania panamensis | reverse complement strand
AACACACACACACACACACACACACACACACGCACGCACGCACGCACGCACACGCATGGAAAATGCACAGACACCCCAGAAAGCACAGAAAAAACAAAGCAATACGATCGTTAGCGCGGAGCAGCAGCAGCAGTAGTAGACCAACAAACAACCCAATCAAGAACGCAGAATCCCCCTCCATCCACCCAAAGACTGAAGAGATGTGAAGAGAGAAAGAGAGGGGTGGTGGGGACAGAGGAAGGGAGGGGGCGGTACTGGTTAAACGTCTCTCTATGCCTGTACTTTTTCCTTTCGGGTGTTTATGGCTTTGCAACGGTGATGGATGCTGGAGAGTGCGACGTAGGAGACACTGACGATGGCGACGACGATGCTCGTACAAGCGCCTCCCCTCCCCCCACACGAAAAAGAGCCACCAACGGACCCACCACGAAAGCCGAAGACAGTGCGAGGGGGAGTGTGGGAGGAGCGCCATTCAAAGAGAGAGAGAGAGGGGGGGCAAAACTGCAAAGAGGGCACAGTAGGCGAACCAAGAAGACGGCAGGGACGTGTCAGAGCCTCACTCAGGCAAACATTCTCTACACGGATATGAATGCGTTGATGTGTGCGTGTGTGGGGGGGGGGAGGGGGAAGTGGCGTAACACACCCACCAAACACACCACCACCACCACCCCTTTCTTGCTCGTTTCTCGGAACGCCTATTCTCGTGTGCAGTAGCCGCTTGTTTTCCTCCCATCTTTTGCTGAACTCTCTGACATCGACTCCACCATCCACCGATGCCCTCCACCCACCCCCCTCGCTCTTTCTCTCACTTCCAAGCCCCGTGCCACTCCTCACTTCTTAAAGGCCACGTGCACGTGTGCACGCGGAGAGGTTACACAAGAGCGGTGCCGTACATGTTGGTTTTCCCACGGCGCTGCGTGTAGCCGGCGTCAGCACTCACAAGGGCGGCGTACAACTCCGGGAACGAGAGCTGCAACCCCACTGGAACTTCCGCAAAGCACACAAATAGCGTTGTCACGCACGAGCTTACCGGGTTGTAGAAGATGCTGCTCACGGCCAGCGACATGAAAAACATCAGCGTCACTGCCCCCGCATTCCACGTCACGAGCCACGTCAGGAAAGCCACCAGTAGCGCACTCATAAAGGTGAGGATGCCAATCACTTGCCCAGTCAATGAATCATTGAAGATAGCGGAAAAGGCGCACTGCTTCACGAGCCTCCAAGTCTCCTTGGCGGCGTCGACGTAGCTGCACCCGTACACGGCCACGTGGACGAAGGCATAGAGATTGAAGTACCGCACCAAGTCCTCGATACAACCCACCAGAGAGCTCATGATGCACATACAGAAGCTGTCGCCGTCGTTGCTGCTGCGCGCCGTATCGATGAGGAAGCGAATAAAGGACGCAATAGCAGTGATGAGGGAGCCAAGGCAGACAGAGCCAAAGCTTGTCGTGGTGGCACGCTGGAACGCGCACCACACGGGGAAGGATGGGATGCGCCCCTCACCGGCAAAGTACCACGTGGCCACCACGCCGCACACAGTCACATGCACAAGTGCGCCGAGCACCTCCTGCACCCAGAAGACACTGAAAACGACGACAATGGAGTAGACGGTATCCTTGCCGGCCGCCGTGCCAGCGAGAAGACGCAGCACGCTCGGCAGCACACACACCACCGCTGTCACGACAAAGCACCAGCTCGCGATGGCGGAGCTGAGAGAGATGATGAAGAGGCTGCGATGACGTCGAAGGAGCGATACAGTAGCGCACAGCATCGTGGCGGTGAAGGGGATCCGGTCCTGAATGAGGTAGATCCACAACAGCGGCATGAGCGACGTAAGACCGAAGAGCATTGCAGTCAGTAGCGCGCCTTGAGCGAGGGCCACACCGGCAGAGACAACGGACAACATCGACGCAACAGCGGACTGGATAAATATAAGTTGGCGGGGGTAGACAGCGATGAGAAGGAGTCCGCCGTACGCGGCCAGGATGGTGGTGGCTGCCGCCGCTGCACACCATATCAGTACTCGCATGATAGAGCCAGTCATGTCAGCGTAGGAGGACGACGGGGAGGGGTCGCTGTTGTATGCCTCCGCTGGAGGCACTAAACCTCCCATCCTGGCCCACAGGGCTGCCACACCAGCCCGCAGCGCTGCCGTACGGCGCAGCACCTTACCCTGGACAGAGGTGCCCGTCGCATCCGCGTCGGCGGATACCTTTGCATAGCCCCCCCACTCGGCGATACCACCGATAACGGCGAGGTCGCGCTCCGTCAGCTGCAATTGCCACACCTGTTCCATACCCCAGAGCAGTACGACCGCGACGAGTGCTGCGAGGAAGAGCGCTGCCCAGCAGTCCTGGCAGCCGCGCGCGCGGAAGCGCCACAGCTCATTGTTTGAGGGACGTCCACCGGGCGTGTAGAAGGTGCATTGTGTCTGCTGTTTCCCGTCATGGTTGTTTCCCAACTTGGGTTTCTCCGTGTCCCAGCTAGAGTCGTCATCTTCGGAGGAATCACAGCCAACGGTGGAGGTGGTGCCAGACGTGCGACTCGTGCGATCGTCTTTGATAGCTGAGGCACTGTACACGGGGACTCCAGGGCCCAGCTCCTCCAAGTAAGGGTCTCTGTGCATCTCAGAGAAGTTACCCGACACCAGCGGCGCTTTTTCGCCCACCCTACGCGCAGCAGTGTAGGGCATGACGATACGCAGCACGGTGTGCCCCGGGCTCGGCAGTACGAGACGAACGAGAGAGAGAGGGAGAGAGGAAGCAGACGAGGAGGGAGCGCAACGACGGGACGGAGCTCGCTCTTCACCCTGCAGTTTGTGGCTGTTTCAGTTGCCTGTTGTGCGGAGATGAAGGGGGGAGGGATGCCACAAGGCAACAAGACGTTAACACGAATGGAAAAGAGGGACTTCCCTGGGCGATAGATGTGCGTCCCAACGATGGAGATGCTCGAGAGTGTGCAGGTCCGCAGAGAGAGAGAGAGACGGGGGAGAGAAGAGCAGGAACGAAAGAAAGAGGTTCCAGCGAAGCTGTAAAGCGTGTGTACGTGTGCGTATGCTGATCAAGAAGGCAGATGGAGGGGGTGGGAGAGGTGAATGAGGGAATGAGAGGTGTGCGTGGGTGAGGTGATCGGGGAGCAGACGTGAAGATACATGGGCGGGAAGACCCCCCCCCCCCCCACACACACATAGATAGAGCAACAGGGGGGTTCGCACACATGTGACGTTTTGTTCTTCATGAGCTGCAGACAGGAGGGACATTGCCGCGTTGTCCACAGAGCGGAGAGGCGAGTAGTGGTGATGATGGTGGTGCTCCAGTGCACACGTCTCCGCCTCTGTCCACGAACAGTGATCACCATTAGGGTGCGGCGGAGAGAGAGAGAGAGGGAGGGGGGGGGGTAAACAGATGGACACACGTAAGTTATGTGCGAAGGGGGGTGTAAGATCAGAGCTCCCTCTTCCCCTCTCTCCCCGTGACACCAGAGCTGCGCCTAGTCCCCCCACAACCTCTCTCCCCTCCCTTTGTGTATGCTCACGGTCGCTTCCGATGCAAAGCACGATAGGAGTCCTTTTCTGTTTACGCTTGTACGAAGACTGGGTGCGTCTTTCACTGAAGATGGAAGATGATAGCATTAGTCGTAGGAGTGGGGACTATTGGTGGATAATGAGCGATGGCGACGCGGCTCCACTGGCCATCCACACGAAGACACGCGCACCCACACAAACAACAGCAAAGCGCACTCACACCCTTCGTCCTGCGCGCAGGCAGTCGGCGGGATTTGCAGGCGCTCGTATCAGAATGACTTTTCCTTTTCGCTCAGCGCAGTGTCAGTGAAGGGCTCGACATGCAAAGACATCCGCGTTGCAGCTGTTTGCAGAGGGGGCGTGTCGAACGGCTCCGGCCGGCGTTATCCGCTCGCTTTCGTCGTTTGCCGGGGCCTCTGGTGCGCCACTGGCGCCTTCGGCACGTTGTGGGGCGCTGTCGACGGCTGACGCTGGAAAGTACATCGTGTCCACATAAATGCGCTGATAGCGCCAGTCCGCGCCGATCAGGAACGACGTTGTGGCGTGGCTGTACCCCCGAGCTGCCGGCATCGCCACGGCGGGCGTAGCCGCCAAGCCATACTGACGGTACGCTAGTCGCATGTACAGCGCAGCGCTCGCACCAGATGCTGCGCTGGCAGAGATAGCTTCTGGAGCAGGTAACGCAACCGCCACGCCGCCCCGGATGCCGTTGCCACCGCGCGGGGTGGTTGGAGCAGCTGCGCCAGGTAGATCTCCACGTCTGTGGATAGGTCCAGTACCCCTGGCGCTACCGCTGGCTCGAGATCGAGCCGCCCAGTGGATGGTGGACGCTGACGCAGGCAGTTGGTACCGTGCCTGCAGCACAGGTTGCACACCCCTCTGCACTTGCCTCGAGGCGACTCTTTTCCTTCTGTTGAAAGCAACAGCGCTGCGGCCTTCACCATCAACACTTCCACAGCGACTCCTCCCTCGTGGTTGGGGAAACTGACTACTATGGCTCCGCAGCTCTGCGTTTCCTCCACCGGCGCCACACACGATATCTTCGTCACCATCTACTGCAGCCTCGAAGTTGTCCGCCGGAACGCTGTCGCCGTTGCCGTCACTGATGTCGCGGAAGCGAGGCTGTTCAGCGCGTCGCTGCTGCTGCTGAAGTCCCACTTCGAGTCGTGCGATGCGGCACTCCAGTGCCTCGCGTCGCTGCTGCTCCGGTGGTAGGGGTGTGATACGACTGTTGTCACTCCTTGGTCTGGCTGGTACTGCACGTGGTTCTGCGGTCCTCACTGTTGGCCCTACTGTCGGTGCTGGTTGAGGAGCAAACTGAGCCGGCTGCGGTAGAGGGGTGTTCGATGCTTCTGGCTGGTAACGCACATCGACGCCCGTCGCAGACGCGTTGCGCACGTCTGAAGAGAAACTGACAGCAGGGCCTTGTTGCGAGAGGTGCTGTGCGGCATCACCGCTGCCAGTGCGCGACTCTACGAACTCCGCTGCGTGCGCTTCACCCTCTTTGGAAAGGGCTGCTTGAAGAGGTCCCAGCGCGTGCGGTGCCGGTGACAGTGGTTGCGACTGAGGACTGCGCTCCGGTGTGTCACCAGGCAAGGTGGGCCCAAGTTGAATTGTCTTTGCCTCATCATGGTGCTGCGCATCGACGACAGTGGAGGCAGCCGTTGGGGTGACATCGCTGAGGGTGCTCTGCCGTGAAGCTCCTAGTAGCGGCTGTGGAGGTGGCGGAGTAGGGGCCGAGACGCGCAGCGGTCTGGTGCTATCGGCATCCGAGTTGGTCCCTAACGAGTTCTCCCCATTGTTCTCTTCTCCCTGCTCAATCTCGTCTCGATCTTGAATGACACCTTCGCCCCCTGCCGTTGCCGCCGCTGTCGAGCTGGGGGTGCCGTACATCGACGGGGTCATGTCGAACGTCAGTCCGAAAGAGTGGGCTGTCGAGGCCGCGCTGTCGCGCACTGTTAGCAGCTTGCAGTTTTCAGCGCCGACTCCGGCAGCGTCCTTCATCGACAGGGACGTCGGCGTATGACGGGGAGCCGTGGCTACAGTGGGCGGTGGCGGCACCGATAGGGTCGATGGCGATGGCGGTGTTCCAGAGAGGGATAGCGGTGACTGTGCTCGTACAGCACTACTGATGCCAGGGCTCTCGGCTGCATTCTCTTCTTGAGGCACTGCACCCGGTGGTGCGCTTAATGAGGCATTGCCCCTAACGCCGCCGCGAAGGTCGGGCGCTGACAGACAATGCGGCGGATGCTGGGAAAGTACGGGCGATCGATGGGTGGCCACTGCATGAGGCGCCAATACCAGGGGGGACTCCCACTGCCCTTGCTGCTGAAGCACACATCTTTCCTCAGTGGAGCGTGGCCGTGGGGCTCCTATCAGCCGCCACACCACCGCGCTGCGCAGGGATGCCGCACCTCCGCAGCAGGCACCCTCAGGACTGGAAGTAGATGGGGACTGACGAGTCCGCATGCCACCTGCGGTGATGGCTTCTGTTGCCGTTGTGGATCGCCACACTACCACGGACGCTCTAAGACGTAAGGCGCGCCCCTGTTCATGCAGCTGTACGTAGGTGGGCCCTACTGGCTGCCGCTGCTGCCGTAGCTGCAGAAGCCTTTCAGGGGTGATGTATGTCGCCACTGCAGTCGAGTCCGCCAGCGTGCGGGTGCGCACTGACGATGGTGAGAGGGCGAAGTCGGCTGGCCGATGCCTCCCTGAGGCGGCATACATGACGGTGGTCGGGGTCCTCGACCTGGCTGCTGCAGAACGCGTTGCTGTCGCGTCCGATGATGCCGATTCTCGCAGCGCATGCCTGGCCTGACGTCCGGCTCCTGGCCTTGCTTCCTCTTCCACTTTGCGTACCTCTTCTGCAGTATGTGTCGCACAGCCACTGCGGACTGAGCGACGGGGTTGCCACGATGCGGCCTTGGCGAGGTCCACAGGCACCACGTGGTGCCCCTTCTTGACACGCCGCGCCGGTGTAGCATACCAGGGCCCAGTCCTTCGTGGGGCGGCAGACAATGCAGCCCCGAGCGAGGAAGTGGATGATGACGACGCGTCGAGGGAGTTGGCTCGACTACTGGCATCCCCACAAGCTGCTTCGCTGGGACCCGTTACGTGCTTCGCTGCCGGCGCACGAGACCCTCCATCTCTGCTCTCGTTGCTGCGGCTGCTGCTACTTGTCGAGTAGAATACTGTCCGTAAACCCCGAGTCAGAAGGTGAGCCCACGGGCGACCAGGACGTAGGTGGGGAGGTAGGCGGTGGTGTGGAGCACGACGGCGGGTCCTCTGGTGATGATGCGATGTATTCACAGAGACACGTGCGCCGTCTTGTGCAGTAGCGAGGCCTTGGTAACCTGTTTCATCCTGGCTTCCAGCCCCGTCTAGCGGGATTGTCCACGAGACTGCGGGCCCCTTCGGAGCCGCGGTAGAGTGGTGTGCCGCCTCTCCAGCCAAGTCCCTGCTGCCCCTAGTGGAACCGCAGGCGTCGCCCCTCATTGAATAGCTCTGGGCGTCGCCGTCATGGCGGATTCTGCCGCCTGCGTCAGGCGAGCGGCTACTGTGCCACGCCTCTCCGAGATAAGATAAGCCAGTTGTCATGGGTCCTGCATCTCCATCGATGAGGGGCTGCTCCCATGAGCGTTGATACGGCGCGTACGGTGCCGGTGTCACTTCGGTTCGCCGTGCAACAGGTGAGGTGATCTCACCGGTGGTGTCGGCCTGACGCTGCAGGTACTCTGGCGTCTCGTCGCTCCTCGCGGCGCCGACAACGCTTTGGTCAGGCAGCGAGTAAAAGAAAGACTCTGATGAGGCACCCGACGAAGACATGGCGTGCTCGTTCCGGCGTGGCAGTGGCTGCTCCTCGCCGAGGTGAGGGCGTACGGTGACGAATGCCGACTCAGGAGAGCGGCTTGCGGTGCCGTAGCGTGCCTCATGGCCCTTGGCCAACGGCTTCGTCGTCGTGACGATGCTGGAGCTAGTGGTCATCGCCGTTGCAGCCCCACTCGCTGGCACTGGCCCATCGGTACTTGCGCAAGCAGTCGCATACGGCGGCAGCGATGGCTTCGCCGGCTGCAGCACCATGTGTGATGGACGCGGCACATCTTCGTCATTCTTACTGCTCTCATCGACGATGACGCCATGTTCCCGCACACCCAGCACCTTCACGAGTTCTACAGCATCGGTAGAGTGTGCTAGACTATCTTCGTAGGCATCGTCGCCTGCACCGTTACGGCTGTTTTCGACGCCGCCGTCACTTCCTCTCTCCACCTTAAGATTGACCACCAAAGCCGCGTCAGCCTTTGCTTGTGCGTGCTCCACCCCTGTCCCTGTCACTGGAGGGTGTTCTGCAGTGTTGTCTGCTTCTGCCGCTGAGGAGACAGGCATCAACGTGAACGCCGCCGACGCAGCGGCATCAACGTGCCCCATGCCGTCTGCTGCTCTCTCCGTGTCTGTGCTGCAGATACCTGTGCTCGTGGATGGTGACGGATGCACTTGAACCGGAATGCGCCTTACAATGAACTCGTCGCTGGAGGAGCTCGCGCTGCTGGTGCTGCGTCTCTTCCGCTTACTACCGCCGGAAGACGATGAGGGCTGGGCGTTGTCGTCCGCTGCGGTCACTGTCGCTCTTGTAGGAAACACACCTGTGCTCGACGAGATTGAGCATCCAGGGGAGCCGTTTCCACCATTCGCGTGCGTGCTGCCTGCATATTCCTCGTTGCCACCGCTCCTTCTATCACCCTCCGCCGCCGCCATCATCGCCTCCTCGTCTCCGTCACTGCCACCCTCGTTGTCCCCCTTGTCGAGAGTCCAGAAGTCGGAGGGAAGAGAAGACTGGCCCTCTGGCGGTGGCGGTAGTGGTGGGGGCGATGTGGATGTGTCGGCTATGTGGGCGTCAGACAGCGCGTCAGTTCTCCCCGGTGACGCTGGTACGGCCTCTTGCACCGTCTCGTCGACTGGCGTATCCGGGGCAGCCTCGGTGCTACCGCTGAGTCTACCCTTCAAGTGGGGGGTGGAAGGCTTATCGAAAGAGGGTGGCGGAGGTGGCGCGTCTTCCACCGCTACCGCCGTGGGCTTTGCTGCCAAGCCGGCGGTGGCCGCGTAGTCGCCATGCTTATGGCTGTCAGCCTCCTGCTGCAGTGTGTGTTCTTCACTTACCTGGACGGTCGTAGCTGCCGGTGGAGGTGTCCCTCCTGGGGTGTCAGCTTCGCACGCAGCTACCCCTGGTGCATCGATAGGTGACCCAGCTGGAGAGTTGTACATCTCCGCCGCTGCGGTGCTGAGTGCTGCACAAAGATGTGCAGCCGCCGCGGCGACAGCCTCACTGGTGCTTGTCAATACCGTGACTCCTCCTACGATTTCAATAGGTGAGACCGATGCTCGCACCTCGCCACCGACGAGACATGCCCTCTTGGAAGTCCCCGGTTGCTCTGTGCCGTCAACGACCGTCCTGTTGCTCCTCGAGCTTAGCAGCGTGCGACCACTTCTGCCGAGACTCCCACATTGACTAACATCCGCTGCGGCGGCCCCATCCGCTGAGCTTTCGTGCGAGAGACTTTCACTCGTTACTCTGCGCCTGCCGTCCCCTATAAGGTGCGGCAACTGTCCGACGAGCCGGGATGGCGAGCTGGAGAGCGTGAAGCTTGTGGCTGTAACGGTGTTTTCGTCAGCGCCTTGCAGCCCCTCCAGGCCAGTATCCGCCGCATCGCTGGCCTCGCAGAGACGAATCGAGTAGCGACCCTCAACTTCTCGCTTCACCACGCTCTGCCGGTGCTGACGCTCGCGCCTCCGCAGAGTACGCAACTGCTCTGCAGCCTGCGTATTCTGCCGCCGTGCCCAGAGAAGAGTTGCCAGACACCGTCCGCCGTTGACGTCCTCTTCGCTGTTCATGTAGGCGCTGCCACCGGAGGGAGGCACAGAAAAGCCTCCGATGCTGGCGAGCGTCAATGCTGTCAACTCAGTGCTGGCGGATCGAACCGACGACTGCTCGCGCTGTGGCTCAGAAAAGAGAGCAGGACTGTTGTGCAAATCTGTAGGGTGAAAGGCACACTGTGTGGCGGGCACGTCCCCTCCCACATTTTGGCTCACCGTCGCATTCGCTCTGTGAGCATCGCGGTGCCCCTCAGAACCGAGAGGCCCCTCGCTCGCGTCACTGGCACCCGAGCTCTTGCACATTCTCGAAGCATCCACCGATAGTTCGACCGGCAACGCGAGATGCCCAGCACCCGAGTTGTTAAGACTCAAGTCGTTGCTCCTGCTGCCGTGCGACGCGCCGTCCTCAGCGTCCCTACGCGCTGGCGTGGGTGTGTCGGCGCCAGCGGCGACATCGAGGCGCAGTGTTTTCGCGGCAGCCCATTTCAAGTGGGAGACTGCTGGCGGCGGTGGTGGTGGTGGTGAAGTGCGTGCTTCGGCACTGCAGGAGTGGACTGCAGCTCGCAGCATCGGTACAGGCGCGTGCTGCGAGGAGGGTACTCTAGGGGTGAAGGTTAATGGACGGGCTTCTTTGAGGCGCGCGGGGTCCGTCTGGTGGGGGCGAAGTTCTCCGCTGTGCAGGTCTGCAAAGAGTACGGAAGATGTACTCGCTGGATGCCTTGTCGGCAGGACGGACGGCGTTCCTGTCCCAGCGCGGCTGTCCACCGGGTGCCGTTGTCTCTCCGTTGAAGATGCTTCAGCGGTGGGCGGGTCATGGTCTCGAGTGACTCGCTGCTCGTTGCTACCACAGGCGCTTTCGCAGGCCTGGATGCCGTTGTGGTGGTACCAAAATTGTGGCGCAGAAGTTCCATCGTCGTACACTGCACTGTCACCAAGAAGATAATCAAAGTGGCGGAGGCGGCGGCTAAGCGGTGTGTCGTAGGGATATGGGCTGTCGCCCAGAGAGGAGTGCAGCGGTGAGAGCTGATCCTCTACTGTGGGCGACGACGTTGCCGTGACGAGATCGCTGCTGGTATGTACAGCACCTTCACGGTGGTGGCGGTTGCTGCCGGTGTGGCGGCCGAAATATTGTTGCTGCTGAGATCGCAATAGCGAAGGTGAATGCTCTAGGCGCTCCTCGAGATCCTCCAAGATGAACTCCATGCTGCGACCTTGACTCTCGTCTTGAGAGTACGTTAGGAGTGAGGGACTGCGCGAGTCGTAGATGCGGCGCTGTATGGCCACCGCGGCTGGCTGATCATGGGCTGCTGCAGCGCTTTGAAGCGATGACAGCGGCAGCGGCGGCGGGGAGTGCACCGCTGGTAAAAGAGCGCTCGATGCAGTTGTGGAGTTTGGCATCGACATCGCACCTTTCTCGAACATCGTGCTGCTGGTGCTGGAGCTGCTACTATTGCTGGAGCCACGGCAGTGCAACCGCCTCGTCTCTTGCTGCGACAAGGACGTGTGTTTCGTTCTTGACGAGAGAAGAGCTGTGGAGTGAGGAGGCACAGCCTTTGCCTGGGCACGTGGCGGCCTTTTAGAGAGCGAGGTCGATGGTTGGGTGCCCGCGAACAGTACTGGTGGGGTGCCAAGCGGTCGTGGCAGCAACGGCGGGGTAGGAGCGACATAGTGTGCTGCAACTGCTCTCACTGCCGTGGGGTCTCGCGTCGGTGGAGGAGCCGCAAGGGTGTTTGTCGCCGTTGAAAGCAGCCCAGCGTAAGAGAGGGGCACATTGTAGGCCATGCTCCCCCGCAGCCCTAGTTTCTCGTTGGTGGTGCGATAAGAAGAGCCGTCGTCGTGGGTGGCGTTCACGAGGAGGAAAGCGGGGTGAGGCGCCTGATTCAGTGAGAGCGGGTCGCATCGTGTCCGTGGTGGCCGCACCATGCGACGCAGGTAACCTTCAATGTGATCGAAGTGCTCATCGATTTTGCGATGGTAGACATTCTGCATGATTGCAGTGCTGCTCTAGTTGTGGTTGTTTCGTATGTGCGGTGGGTGATGTACAGATGGGGGTGCACTCCAGGCACGGCGGGGATGGGCGCGTGGGCCGACTGTGTCTTAGCGCGCGTGTCTCGTTCGGTGCTTCCAACAGTTGTGGTGATTACGGCGACTGAGAAACTGCATTAAGTGAGGCGTTAGGGCGGTCCAGCTGCTGCTCAACAACAGCAGCAGAAGTACAGCCTGTGCGTGAGCAAAAGAGAGCCTCTCTGATGTGCACCCACGGCCAACCGCCCACTCGCATTCGCCAAGAGCAGAAAAGCAAAAGAGAGACTACAGAGAGCGAACAGCTGTGTGAGCCATCCGTTCTTGAGCTGATCAGTACGCACGCGCGTTCACCCGCCCCAAAGACACGTTGATTGATGCTTGCGTGGGAGTGCGTCTGACTCACTAGCTATGGGTGAGACTCTCTCGCTCTCTCTCTCTCTAACACTGTAGGTGAGGAAATCTAGTCTCTACGCGTGAGCAGGCATCTAAGGCAGCCGCACACGGGTGGAGTTCGCTTTGTGTTGTCCCACGAAATGATAAGAAAACAAAGGAAGAGTGAGGCATAGGGGAGGGGGAGAGCTCCAATGACGTGCTCATTCTCTCGCAACACAGTGGAGCTTGTGAGTGCGTGGGTGGCTGATCGGTGAACTATAGAGGATGAGGAGTGGATGGATGGGTGGGAATGAATGGTATCGCCCTGCTCCTGCTGCTGATCAAGGTATGGTAGGTGAACATGCCAGACGGCGCACCCCACACCAAAAACTCGAAGAGGGAAGGAGAGAGAGAGACGAGAGAAGAACGAGTGGGATGAGAAGAAGATTGAGAGATGGGGCAGGGGGGAGAGGCTGGCAGATACGTTGCCCGTGGAGGTAGAGGGAGGGGGCAGAGAGGGAAGTACCGCGCACTGAGTGACCTTGAGAATCAATGAGGCCTCCTCTCTTCTCAACAGGGCATCACACGTGCGGTAGTGCTCACAGCTGTTCGCAGAGATCATTTCTTCGACTTTGTAGGCTTGGCTTATACTGTGGTAGTGAGGCAGGCTTGCACTGGGTGACATGTGTCCTGCCCGCCTGCGCGAGAAGAGCGGAGAGACGGGGATCGCAGTCGCACGATTGGCCCCGCAACACGATCAGCGCCGCCACCTCTTCCTTTACTGTTGCCTTTTCGTGACTTGTTCCCCCTGTATAGGGCGTTGCTTAGGGGGCACGACGTTACCATGCGATGTGCCAACCACGCGTCGAGGCACCGCACAGGTGAGCGGAAAAAGGTGGAGAGAGAAGGAGGGGATGGTGGAGGTAAAAGGTAAGAAGAGCGAAGGATGGAGGGGGCAACACGTACGCACACCTGCAGAGATGAGCGTGCAGGGGCTCAGTCCATGGCGCTGAGTCGCTTCTCCAGTCTTTTGATTTCCACCAGCTGATCAAATGGGCGATCCTGTAGCGGTCGTCCCTCCAGCTCCGCCACTTCCTGCACCAGCCGCTGCAGCGCCGTGTCTGTCGGACGAGAAGCGCCGGCTCCAGCGACCTTCGCAGTCACTGCAGCGGCAGCGTTCCGTGGAAGCTTGTGGGTTGCGACGGTAGACCACTTTGTTTGCCGGGGTGCTGGCGGAATGCGCTGCACGGGGGCTGCTTTGCTTTTCGCGCCGTTGCTGAGGCCCGAGTCGGAGTCGGACTCAGAGTCACTGCTATCACTCCTGCTGCTACTCCTTGAGTCGTTGTCGGAGGAGCTTCCTGACGACGTGGACGATGGGGATGAGGATGATGGCGGTGATGATGATGAGGATGGCGGCGTGGACAGCGCCACGCGCGCTTTCTTCGGCCCCAGACGAGCGGTGTGCAGCTTCCGTGAGATTGACCTCCCGCGCTTTGGCGCCTTTGCGGCGGTAGCGACCGCAGCCGCTCTCACCGCCACAGGGAACACATCTACGAGCGGTACGTCACCGTCATCAACACCGCCATTGTCGTTACTCTGCCCACCGGCATTGTGTGGTGCCGCCGAGGCGGTGTTTGAAGCTCCGCCAGTGCTGTCGAGGTCCTGACCTCCTCTAGTTCTACAACGTCGCCCCGCAGATGTCTTTGTCGGCTTCGTCGCTTCTTTGGTGCGCTTCTTCGCCTTGCGCTTCTTCGCCTTGGCAGGTGAGCAAACGATCCCCAGGGAGGCGCACGTCCACGTGTCGGGCACCGAGTCGAGGCGCTTTGCCAGCTTGTGCCATGCGCGACAGTCATCGCACTGTATCCAGAAGATTTTTGACGCACGGGTGGGGGTAGGGGGTGACGCGCGGAGTGCAATCTCACTGAGGCCAGTTGCAGGGAGGCGTAGCAGGCGACTGTGTCGGCTGCCCTCCCTTTGGCCATTAGCGCTGCTGTCGTCGGCAGTCCGCTCGCCCACTGTAAGGGGCTGTCGCAAGTTGGGAGGCACCACAACTTCCGCCTTGCTAGGAGGGAACATCAAACTCGATAATTCATCCACAAAGAGCGCCCCCACAGCGTACGGCTGCTGTGTGGCGAGCTTGTCTGGCCCGGAGAGGGGCGCCTCCCTTACGTGTGCCTCCTCTCGAACCGACAATACATCCACGCCGCGCGCCTGGCACGTCGTCCGGTTGTCTTCTTCGGCCTGCGCGTCCCGCAGCGCCTTGACGCCGGTGTTGAGCAGCGCACTCGCCTGCTGGCTCAGCTCGCTCCCCGCACCGTTGTAGTCGTCGCAGTTGGCCTTCAATGTGGTGAGCCGTTCGCGCAGGTGAGCGTAACTGAAGAAGCGTGCCTGCACCTCCGCCTCCACAGCGCACCCGGTGCTGCTGCGGCCAGATGAATATGCTAGCACTTCCAGCAGCCGGCGGGTAATGTGGGCGTGTTGACGAACGCAAGCGCGGTGCGTCGGAGCTGTCATTCCACAAAAAGCTTCCTCGTACAGTTGGCAGAGGCTCACAGGGTCGCGAGTGCTCCGGTAGTAGCCAGGCGCCTCCATCTCTGACACGGGCATGCGGAACGGGATGGACGTGGGGAGCGTGTTCCACACCATGTCCAGCACGCGAAGAAGTGACAGCGTGCTAGCCGCGGTGGGAACGTGAATGGAGAGGCCATCTGTTCGCAGCGGTGCTGCTGCGGCATCATTGTGTGTCACCGTAACGAGAGTAGTAGGTGAGTTGGCGGCTGTGTCTGTCAGGCCGGTAGGAGGGGCGGGTGTCACGCGATACGGGGGTATGACGACGGCAGACCCCGGGGATGCGGGGCACAGTGGCGACTCCGCCGATGGCGGGGCCCCGAGTGCGGTGAGTACGGCATCAAAGCATCCCACCTCAAACGACCAGCTGCCATGGCTGCCAGAGAGCAGCAGTTGCACCATCAACCGCTGCACCCGCAGCCCCTCATACCACACCGCGTTGGCGTACTCGAGCAGCGCCGGATCGCGTACTACGCGCTTCGAAGTAGGGGCGCTTCGACGGCGCGCACCACTGTCGACCGGCCCGGCGCCGCGCAGCACCACCAGCGAGTCCCAGTGCTGACGGCGCCACGCAGCGAAGCAGCGGGTGAGCTCCGCATAGAAGACGCTAGCACTGGCGGCAGCGATAGGACGCAGTGGCACCTCGAAGGCAGTTGCCTGCGACGTGAAGAGTGCGTGGGTGTCATAGTAGCACAAGTACATCCACCAGTCAAAGCACACAGAGAGGCTGGGCGGGCGGGCAGCTTGCACCGTGAGTCGGTGTGCCTCTGCTTCCCTCTCTTCTGGAGAGGCAGACGGCAATGGCGGAGATGGAGGCTCGGAGGTAGCGTGCTGCCGCGCCGTTGGTGCTGTCGAGGCCGCTGATGCTGAGGACGGTCGCGCTGGCCGTGCATGGATAGGTCTTGAGACCGACTTGTCGGTACGGTCTTCACCTGTGCGCGACTGACGAGTAGCACCACCGAGCTTTGCTATTGCTGTCCTCTTTAGAGATGATACTGTGCGCTTTACACGCCCTTCTGCCTCAGCGCCGTCCTTCAGCGTTCTCCGCCGCGACGAGGACTTAGTGAGTGATACGGATGGTTGTGAGGACTGAACTGGTGTCTCAGTTGTTGCTTGTGTCGACCTTGCGGTTGACCGAAGCAGCAGAGTGCGGCTGAGAGACACTGTGCCCTTGCTCACCGAGGAGGAATCGTGCGTGCTCGAACCCGCTGCAGTTACGGCGGCAGCATGGATGAGTGCGAGTCGCCGTTCATGAGTCGCCTGGCCTCTGTTGCTATCTCCAGATGCCGCAAGCTCCGGCCACATTGGGGCGACATCGTGCACGGTTTGCACTTCCGAGGCAGGCAGGGAGGTGAACTGAACGCGGCGCTGCTGTGGTGATTGCCGCAACGCGTCCATCTCGTGGGGCAGCGCATCCGTTATACGCCCCGCCGCAGCTTGGCGTACCTCCGTAACGTTCACATCGTCACCATCCTCCCCCTCCACAACGATGTTGGTGAACGGCACGCGTGACAGCGGCCATTCCATTGCGCGTCGTAAATATGCACGCCTCTTTCTCTCGCGCTGAATCTTTTTCGCTATGGGTGTACCCGTACCCACCACTCTCGGAGAATGGGGAGGGGGGGGGAAGGGGCTTGCAGGGGTGGGGTGGACGGTTGTCTGCTAAGCCCGCTGTGCCTCAATGCGGTTGCACGTGTGCGTGCGTGTGTTCGAGGATATCGTGTGCGCCCCGCCCCTCAGAAGTGATGCGACCACAGTGATCATAAAAAAGGCATAAGTCAGACACGGGAGAGGACAAGGTACAGTGTGCATCCCAAAGCTGGCAGTGGTAGAGGCAGGAGACATGGATGCACTAGCGAACGCAGACGTGGCAACATACAATGTCTTGTTTGTCTTCGGCGATCGAGAGTCCCTCGCTATTTCCCTTCCATCACCGCGGTGGTGGGAGCCGTTCACGCTTCTATCCACCAACTACCGTGTCGCCAACCACTGCAGGACATGTCCCGGCTCTTTTTCTCTCCAAGGAGCGGGCCTTTCTTGTGTGAGTGAGAGGGAGAGAGACAGACAGAGACAGAAAGGATTTCCATCCTCCAGCCAGAAGTCAATGCGCCACTGCTGCTCTGGCTTTTCTTTTCCCTTCTTTGCCTCTTTAACCGCAAAGGTGGAGTGAGGGCCTCCAGCACTCACCGCTTACTCCTCTTCCTCTTTCCAACCAATAGTCCCCCGCTCCCTCTTCCTCACGCCATCTTTGCGCTCCAAGTGACCACCACTGCGCACGCGGATGCAAACGTAGGCGTGCCGGCGCAGAGACACCCGCAGACGCACTGACACAGAGCATAGGAGGGAAAGAGTGAGAGGGGATTTGCTTTTCTTCAGCCTGTCCATACTCTGTCACTGTGCACCGGTTAAACGCTACACCACCCCCCGGCCCGGCCACGCACCTGCCCACTCATCGGAGCACGGCCCCCTGCCTCAAGCTCTACCCACCCACCCCCGCACCACTAGGCAGCGAGGGCCGGGCAGGATGCGCTCGAGTCGCGCTGACACTCTGCCCGCCATACGGGTGAGACAAGCCTGCTCACTGCCGCAGGCCACCCCGACGCAGCGCCGTCCAGGGCCTCGCCGCCGACACCAGTTGCGATGCATCGTTCTGGCCTCCCCACGCTGTAGGTGCTCGACGCCCTGTCCGGCAGCAGGGATGGCTGGGCATTGGCAGGGATAGAGGGGAGGAGTTGCGTGGGGGTGCCACGCGCTGGGGGATGCGTCCCCCGTCATGAGGGGGTTGGCGGAAGCTGAAAACACAGAGGTTGACCAAGGAAACATCACGATGAGGACGTCCACATGGAGAGAGAAGGAGGGAGGTGCCCCTGATGGACGGTGGTGACGATCCTTCTGCCGACACACACACATCACCCACACGGTGGCTTTCTCTTCCTCGGTCACCTAGCTCCGCGGATGCCCCGTGCTGAGGAAAAAGAGTCTCTTTCCTCAGCACAGGGCAAATCCCTCCACCTCCTTCTGAATCGCCGCTACATCGGCGCGGACGGCACGGGCCTCCTTCCCCATCTTCTCCGCCACATCCAGTGCGTGCGACAGGGCCGGGTGCACCTGCTGCTTCGGGGCCGCTTTCTTGACCTCTGTGTAGAGGGCGCGCACTTCCTGAATGGCGGCCGAGACGGACGGCGCCGGCTCACCTAGTTGAGCACCCTCGTCGCGCAGCGAGTGCAGCACCGGCGCCGGGAACTTCGCCCAGTGCGCTGTGCTCGCGATTACCAGTGGTGGCACATCGGTGTCGGTGTCTGTAGACGTTGGGTAGGTGAGGTCGCGGCTCAGGAGTTCCTCCTCGCGGAACTCCTGAGCAACGAAGACGGCGACGGCTGTGTGTGGGTCAAGCAGCCGCGAACCGCCAGATAATTCAAAGACACGTTTGATGGTTGCTGCGCAGTCCTCCTCGCTGCAGCGGCCAGCCGTGAAGACGGCTTGCATCGTTGCGCGCATGTCGTTTGGTAAGGTGAAGATGCCGGCCGTGTCCAGGTCGTGCATCAGCTGCCCCACTAGGGCCGTGTTGCCGTTGCTCAGGAGGTAGAGGAAACGCTCCACATTGGAGGCTTTCAAGATGTCGATGGACGGCGATGACGTCACCACCAGGGTGCGATTACGAACGTCGTAGATACCAGTCTTCACGAAGTCATAGAGCACGTCGTTCTGGTTTGAGGCGACAACAAACCTGCGCACGGGCAGCCCCATGAGCTTGGCAATGTAGCCGCTCAGGATGTTTCCGAAGTTGCCGCACGGGACGACCACGTCAATCGGGTCGCCGAAGACCCAGCCCGCAGGTGGGTGCTGCACGTGGTGGCGGTACGCCCAGAAGTAGTAGACCACCTGCGGAATGAGGCGGCCCCAGTTGATGCTGTTTGCGGAGGAGAGGCGCACGGCTGTTGGCTCTGCCACCGCGAGTTTGTTGCGCAGGGCATCGTTGGATAAGAGCACCTTCACGGTGCGCTGGCAAAAGTCAAAGTTCGAGTCTACCGCGTAGGCCCGCACCTGCGTGCCGTCGTCGAAGGAGAGCATTTGTGTCTGCTGCACCGGCGAGACACCATGCATGGGGTACAGCACCATGACCTGCGAGTGGCCGCCCGCGTTGACAAAGCCGCTGATCGCCGCGACTCCGGTGTCGCCAGAGGTAGCGGCGAGGACGACGTACTTCTCTTTTGCCTCTGTGAGAGTCGCTCTTCCAAAGTAGCGCGGGAAAAGCTGGAGGGCGAAGTCCTTGAAGGCGGCCGTGGGGCCATGGAAGAGCTCCATTACGGACATATTCGTCGCCCATCGCTCTGGCGCATTGAAGGAGGCGGACCGGCTGAGAGTGTCCACTGCGCCGGCTCCGTCCGTCCTGGTCGGCGCGGTTGCCTCATTCCTCAGAAGCGGCGTCACAGGGCAGATGTCGTCCTTGTCGGACCACCGACTGCGGTCGTAGGCCTGGAGAACCAGGGGGTACAGTGTGGACGGCAAGATGCTCGCGTCCACGAGCTGCTCCAGGATAATCACCGCCGCCTCGACGTAGGCGAGGTTGCGCTGCTTGCAGAAGTAGTATAGCTGCGAGTCCGGCATTGTGGGAATCTGCTTGAGAATGTAAAGCCCTCCATCGCTTGCCAAGCCGTCGCGGACCACTGTCAGGAAGTTTGACTCCTCGGCGGCACCGCGGGTGCTAGTGAAGGAGCCGCTGATGCGCTTGTCCTTGTGCGCTTGTGCAGGGGCCATTGAGTCGAGGCGATGATGCACAGCCGACACCAGCTCTGCCATCGAGCTCTGCTCCGACCAGACAAAGCGATAGTGATAGCCTTGGTAAAGCGGCTCCATGATCGCTGAGTCTTCGGTGTCGATGCACAGCACAAAGACGTTGTCACTCTCGCCTTCCGCGGACCCCGCGACGCTGAAGAGTTGCGCGTTATCCACCAACGCCACACGCACCTGCGCCTTCAGCTCATTCGAGGAGCGACCGATGAGGACAAGGGTGAACATTGCTGCTGCAGTGTGGACTAAGAAAAGGACGTGCGGCTCGGGTTCGGGCACTAAGGAGGATGCATAGGCGCGGGGGAGGGGAGGGGGAGGGACAGCGTGCCGGTGGGTGGATGGGCAGAAGAGGTAGTGGTGGTGCCCAACACAAACAGAGTGGGGATGCACACGTGTGGTTCAACGACGAGAGGATCAAGAGGGCCTGCACGATGTGCTTTGAGGGGAGGGGAGAGGGTACTACTCGTCGATGTGTATGTGCGTATGTGTGTGCGTGCGCCTGTGTGGGCCTGTGTAGTGTAAGTAGTGGGACAGAGCGGCTAGGGAGCCAAAAGGGGAAAGAGGGATTGATGGGGATGAAAGCGACAGGCTGATGGGGACGCCTCGCACCTCACGTCTGCACATTCTCACACACGAGCCAAGAGAAAGTGGTGACAGGGACAGGCGGGGGAGAGAGGAGGGGGGGGGTTGAGTCGAGATAACCAACGTGCCATAGCCCTTCCTCGTTGTTCTACGCGGGGATTGCTACTGGAGGGAGTGTGAGCGGCCTACTGTAGGTGACACCAAAGAGCGCAGCGGCTGGGGCCATGTAACGTCTTGACTCACTGGCAGCATACACACACCCGCCGACGATAGCTAGCCCGAAAGGGATACCCTTCGAAGATGACGGCTTGGCCAATTTGTGGCCCTGGCTAGTGCACAAAAGTACGAGCGCATACATACCCCCTTAGAGGGAGAGCATAGAGGAGAGAGAGAGAGAGAGCCGGTAGCGCCACACCCACACACCCACACACAGGCGGGGATACCGCTGTGAATTGCCTCAGCAAAAAAAACAGAAGAGAAGAACACGCCAGCGGAGACAGAAGAGAGAAGCAATGACGATGAAGCACACAGCCACGTACATCGACTTTAACAGACGCACACTTCACCAGCTGTTAAGGCGAGTGGCGTGGGGTACCATCTGGCATGAGGGAAGCAAAGACAGAGCGCGATAACTCCATGAAGAGGCCAATAAGAAAGAGGCGAGATGGAGACGGGCGGGCCCTCATGCGCGCGGAGACGCTTAGAGGCGTGTGGCGAAGGGGGGAGGGGGCGGAGGAGGAGGGGGGGGGGTGAAGCATGCCTAAGGCACAGAGGTGACAAAAAGGAAAGAGATGATGCATCAGTTGATGATGGATGCGTGCGTGCATGTGACTTGAGCGGCCCTACTTGTGTGTGGGAAGGGTATCGCGTGTGTGTCTGGTACCCAAACAAGTGGAGAGAAAGCAGAATGAGCAAGGCGCAAACGCATCGCAGTTGGGGGGGACATGGTATGCGCCCACCCACCCCGTCTCTTCACTGGCTTACTGAGAACAAACGATAAAGAGGCAAATCGCCATCCTTTTCTTCAGCCTGTCCATACTCTGTCACTGTGCACCGGTTAAACGCTACACCACCCCCCGGCCCTGCCACGCGCCTGCCCACTCATCGGGGCACGGCCCCCTGCCTCGAGCTCTACCCACCCACCCCCGCGTCCGGAGGACGAGCATTAATGGCTCGGAGATGAGAAAAGAAGCCTCGCTTTACCGCTGCCTCCTCCCCTGTCGCACCTCGGCAAAGCGCCCCATCGGGGAGGGGGAGAGAGCGGCACCAGTGCCTCAACGAGCGTGTCTTTTGCCCTTGTTGGCCGTGTGCACCACAACATGTCCCCCTAAACAAGAAGACACGCAGGAGCCCACCTCAATGTTGCCGTTTTCTCTTCTCTGTTTGTGTGTTCCTTTGGAGAGAGCAGATGAAATCACGCACTGGAGATCCCAAGCGTGTGCCACTGCGACTGCGTGCGTGTGTTCGTCTACGCCAGCAGGGAGAGGAGGGTGTCAATCGCCTTCAAGTACCGGAAATCGTAGGCATAGTGGGCATCAGGATCGCCGCCCTGAAGCAGCTCCCTCGACTCATACGTGTAGGCAAAGTCCACCATCGTCACCCGCGCCGTCGCCAGTGGGTCTTCGGCATCGTACACGAAGAGTAACGAGGAGGTGTAGAAGCGGAAGACGGTCTGCTGACTGAAGGCGACACGTAACCTCTGCAGCTGCCGGCAGAACACTCGCTTCATCTCGTGACTGTGAAACAGAAAGGTCGACAACTCGCTCTTCACCTCGTTGAAGCTGAGAGAGCGGCACTGGAGTTTGCCGCGGAAGCTATACTGGCCCTCCTCTGCCTTCCACAGGCGGTACCCAGCAAGGCGGATGCCGTACCGCGCCGACGTGGACAACTTTGCCTTGCGCTCCTTGCTCCGCTTCTTCTCTGCGGAGGGGTGCAGGCCGTACTGGCGACTGCCCATCTTGATGTCCATGACGCACGGGTGACGGAAACGGTAGCACACGTACTCCAGCATGATCATGCAGACCCTCTTGTCGCTGCCACTGTTGTCATCGTCGTCGTCGTTGTCGGCATCCACTACGATTTGCTGCCTCCCCCCCTGTGGCCACTGACCCGCTTCTCTCTGCAGCGCGACCGACGCCACCGTGGCTCTCCCCTTTCGCTCGCAGCGAAGCACATCGCGCATAAAGAGGCGGTGCGTGCCGTGATAGCGTGGCACGAAGGAAGCGAGCAGCTGCAATGCGCGGTGCTTCTGGGCTGCGTACTGCAACTCCACAGCGCTGTCGCGGGTGGCGACTCCTTCCAAGAGCGAGGCGGCAAAGGAGCCGACCATGCATGGCGTGGCGGTACCGCTCACACTTGGGGTCAGGGTGGGCGGTGCCGTCACCCCGACTGCCGCAGTCTCCTCTCTGTGCTCAGCTTTTCCCTGCTTCATCACGGATGGGTCTGTCGGCAACGCTGGCCGCGGCAGCAGCAGAGGATGTTGTGACGCTGGCGCGGAGCACCGCGAGTTAGCGATGGCTGCTTCATCGCTAATCGGGGTGATGACTGCGGGTGAACAGGCCGACGGTGAAGGTTGCAACAGACCTGCTGCCTCAGCTGCCTGCCGCTGCACCTCGTAGGCAGGCGCTGAAGTGCGGTAGAAGTGACGGAAGCGTACCGTCCACCACAGCCGGGCAGCTAACTCGATGAGATCCTTGTCCACCTGGTGCGGCGACACTGGCAATGATGAACCGCAGTGGAGCGGCCCCGCACACTTGTTGTCTCCGCCACTGCGACGGTGTTCACGCCCCATATTTCTCTCCGACAGCTGCTCCGAGGCGAGAATGCACAAGTTGGACATGTCTTCCGCCTCGTACTGCTGGTAGGCCTCCCACCGGGCCTCGTACATGGCAGCCACATCGTCCGGGTCGGCCAAGGCGCCGTCGCCGTTGTCATCGCTCTGCCGGCGACCGGCGCTAGTGTGCGGTGGCGAGTGGTGCCGCGCTTTAGAGGGGGAAGAGGAGAAGGTGGAGGCAGCGCCTTCTTGAACGCCTGCGCGCTGCGTACCGGCGTTGTTGTGGTTCCAATGCTCGACTGTGTGCGGCGCCTGTCGTACGGCTTCCCGCACAAGCGCTTCTTGATAGGGCTGAATCATGTTGTAGAAGGCCTCCTCGCGGCGAGAGCCGGACTGCTTCAGGAAGGCGTTTCCCTCCGTTACGGAGAGGTGGTGACCGCCAACTGATGATGAGCTGGAAAGATCGACATGGGTAGGGGAACCCAAGGGGGACTGCAGGTGCTTGGCAGAGGTGGCGGCAGCTACATTGTGTGCCAGGACTGCCACTTTCGTTGACTTCAACGTGGCGACGCCGGGCATGTGTGTGCCCTGTACGGCAACGCCTGTGGTGCCTGTCGCGGTCTTATCTACTGATGCGATGAACTGCTTCTTATCGAGCTGCGGCTCTGCAGAGGGGTCTTGAAAAGTTCCCTGCACTGGGTGGGAGGCGGTGGTGTGCGTAACAGACCCCTGGTCGACATTAACCATGTTGCTCTTCATCAGACCCGCCGCAGCGGGCGCGACCCGTGATGGCTCGACGACGAGGGGAAGAACCGCCGTACCGCCTGATTTTATTCGCAGCGCGTTTCCCATGCCAAGGGTGCCGCTGTCGCCTCCAGTGTTGTTGCCATTGCTGGTGATGACCGCACTGCCCGCCAGGCTTAGCGTACCAGTGGGAGAAGGTGCGCGGGGGCGTGGCATCTCGGTGGGCGACGTCTCTACACTGAACCTTTCCGCTACAGCGCTCTCTATCGACGCCTCTACAGCGTTACTGTTGCCTCTGGACGACGGGGGTGGTTGTGACACTGTAGAGGAGTGCAGCAACCTGGTGGACTCGCCTTCTTCGTCTTGCACCAAGATCGGCGTGGGTATCTGCAGCAGCATCGTATCATTCATGTCACCCACTGCACTCCGCGGAATGGTGTGGGGGCTGTTGCTGTTGCTTCGCTTGGCGGTCTTGGGAGTACGGTTCCCGATGCCCAGTGTCACTGACATCATTGTCAGCGACGTCTTCCTACCTGTGGCCGCGGCGATCGACTTTGGATAGGCCATGGGAATCTCATTGAAGGCGCTTTCGCGCGCTATTTCCTCCATCTCAGATACTGCCGACGCTTCCTTGACAGGTGATGACGTGGTCGTGGTAGCAGAGTCTGTCGACTGCACAAGTTCCCCTTTCGTCTCCGCCGTCTCCATCGGCTCAGCGAGGCTTATGGCCACCAGACGTTGTCGTTCCTCATCGCGGGCAGCGCTTCTTATCGGCGATCCACGACCGCGATAGCGGCGGCGGCGGTGGTGGGACTGGCGAGAGCTGTTCCTGTGCAGAGCCGCCGCAACGCTTGTGGGCAACGCCGTTCTAGAGGTCGGTTCACTACTGCTGCTGACGCTGATGTCTGGCAGGGATCCTTCACAGGAGCTGCAATAGCCGTCCAGCTCATCGCTGCTATTGCGCAGCCTCAGCGCATCTGTCACCACATTGTTCACGTCACACAGCAGCGGCGTCGGCGACTTCGGTGACTCTTCCGTCTTAGAGGTGTTGGGCTTGCACTCGATGCAGTTGAACGGCTCAACGGCCTCGAGGGTGATGTCTCGTGTCCGCTCAGACATGATTTGAAGAGACGGCTGCTGCTGCGGCGGGCGGTGGTGGAAGCTGGCGTTAGCGCTGACGTGGTGACTAGAGCGCTTCTCATCGGCGGACAAGTACTCAACAACAGCGTCGAAGGTCGACCGTGAAAGTGGCTTGTGTATCCTCTTCCCTTCAGGGTGTGCTCAAGAGGGGTGGGAAGGTGGTCAGTTGTGACTGCAACAGAGCTTAGAATGATGAAGTACGTGAGGGTTCACAATAGGGAGGGGGAGAGGTGCCAGTGCTACCGTTGTTACACTGACACGCTGCCGTGCACGAGTGTCGGCACACGCGCACAAGACGGTAGGCTAACGACACGTCAGGCGTGCCTTGAGGGAAATGGCGGCCAGTGTGTGTGTGTGGAGAGGAGGGAGGGAGGGGGGGGGGGGGGATAAAGCAGCAATGAAACGACATAGACACGAAACAACACCAAAGAGGACGCAGAGCTTTGAGGATGGATACGAGAAAGGAGAGGCGGTGAGGGAGGGCAATACCCCCACCAACACCGCACGGAGAGAGAGAGAGCACGAAGAAGCGAGCGGGCGAGGAAGCAGTTTTGTGTCAGCGCCCTTCCCAATTCTCGCAGCAGCGACGCCGGAAAAAAAAAGAATGACAGACGGGCACACACAACAAGACCGGGACAACAGCGAGACGAACGGCCAGGCAAGAGAGAGAGAGGGGGAGGGAGGGAGGGATCACAGAGGGAGAGGCCAACTTGAGAAAAAAGCAAAAGGGGAGGGAGGGGTAAGTGCAGCAGCAAGCACACACACACCCAGAACACACGCTCACAGAGATAAGACAAAAATGCAAATAAACCTAGAGTGAAGGGCGAAGCTCTTTCGACAGAGCTTAGCAGCGCCGAAAAGCGCTCACACGCAAGAGGGGTGGGTGGGAGATGAACCGAGACACCACACACCTCCACATACGAAGGGGTACCGAAATGGCGAAGACGTCGACAAAGGAAGCAAACAGCGCAACGAGGAAATAAAATCACACAAAAAATGAGTAAGCGCACGCCGAGTCTGCCTTATACGCACCACACACACACACACACACACAGGCAGGCTCACGTGAGTGTGCTCGCGTGCTGCAAGGGGTGCGGGCGTACAGGACGACAAGCGAGAAAGAGAGAACAAAGAGCGAGACGCGCGAGTGAGGTGTGCGCCGGCCCGCGGACTTGGTCGTAAGTCTTGCCCGTGTGATGTGATGTGATGTGTGCCTTCCTTAGGCGAGCAGCAATGATGGCCTGGCACCGCTGAGGCTACGCCCTTTTTCTGCCACTTCACTTTCTTCACCCCCACATGCGCGAGCGAAGCGTGCGAAAATGTATCGGGCGTGTCTGCGCGCAATCGCAGCCGCAATGCAAACCGCGAGTGGAAATGGCGGATGCGATGAAGGAGCGGCAGCGGGGCTACACACAGAGAGAGAGAGGAGTGGTGAGGGGAAGTGGAGGGGAAGGGACGTGCGCTGAAGGGGGTACGACAGGGCAGGCCTTACATAGGAGACAACTAGAGCGAAACAATATCACCAGACAGACAGACAGACACACCCACACACACACGAAACTGCTGTAATCCAAAAAAAAAACACAGGTGAAAATGTGAACAACAAGCGGCGGCTCAGCGCGCACACTCACCGGAAGAGCGAGACACTGAGGGGTGGGGTGGGGCAAATTCAGTGATCCAAGGAGTGAGGGTCTGGCGAGTAGAATGCAGTTGCCCACAAGTAGTAATAACCAAAGGACACGCTGCAGGCCAACAGACTTGTACTTGCAGCAGTGGTGGTCGCCTTAGAAGGCGTGTGTGTGTGAGCGAGCAGTTCTAATCCCCCTCCCTTCACTCAGCTTGTACGCTTCGCGTGCTCCTTCTTGGGAGTGCGCGTCTACGCAGGCAGTGTAAGGTATGTGTGTGCGGGGCGTGTGGGTCGTTGCACAGGCACCGAGGAAGGAGAGGAGGAGAGAGGCTTTTAGGAAGTGGTGAGGGCACGCCTCTTCTAGGAAGGTAGTGGCTATTATGGTGGCGGGAGGCTGGAAGCTATAGGGTTGAAACGCAGCTAAAGGCAGCCAAGGAGTAAAAGCGAATACGCTTGGGGAGGCGTTGCAGATGAGGTATGAGGTGCAGGAGAAAGGATAGGGTATTGGAAAGATCGGTGTAACTTTCGTATAGGAGTACACAGAGTGCAGGAGAGTGGCCGGTAGGAATACCATGCGTGGCAAGGGCAGAGGCGGAGATGCAGCGAGAGGGAAGAGATGAGCACATGGAGCAACTGCAACCACCCACAAAGAAGGGAGGGTACTGTTCACAACAACGCGCCGTAGACCAAAATCCTCCTCGCAACCATCGGATATGGCTGCCGGTCACTGGCGAAGTGGGGGGGGGGAGGAGGGAGAAACCAGTCAAAGCACCCACTGCTGAGATTCACTACGCCTCTCTCCCCCACTGCCATCAGCTTTCGTGTGTTCTTCATTTTCTTTTTCTTTCCACCCCCAGCAGCGCCCTCATGACGCGGGAGGGCGGCGCACCCCTCAGCGCGTGGCATCCCAGAATCCAGTACATCCACTCTACGAGGGGACCCTAAGGAACCCCCAATTCCTGCCAATGCCGAGTCACCCCTAGTGCTGACAGGGCGTCAAGCACCTACCGCGTGGGGGGGGTCAGCGCGACTCGAACGCATCCTGCCAGACCCTCGCTGCCTAGTGGTGCGGGAGTGAGTGGGTGTCCGAGCCACTCCATGGAATGCGCCAGGTGGTGACCGGCACGATGGGAGCGGCTGTGAGGCGGGGGTGGGTGGGTAGAGCTTGAGGCGGGGGGCCGTGCTCCGATGAGTGGGCAGGCGCGTGGTTGTGCCGCGTGTCGACGGCTGCTTCGCACCACGCGGGTGGGGGGAGGGAAGGCTGTGGCATGACCGAGGGGTGGTGTAGCGTTTAAGTGGTGCACAGTGACAGAGAATGGACAGTCTGAGGAGAACATATTCCGGCTATCCATTCACCAGACCTGACGGGAGTATTGAACAGGAGAGCGAGAGAGAAACGATCGGGGCCCATGGGCATCCCGCCGTGGCAACTGGTTAGAAGTGAGTAAGCGGAGTAGAGGGGGGAGGAGGAGGGGGCGGAGAGGGGCAACACGCGACAGGCGAAGAAACGAAGGAATGTTGCATCGAGAAAGGCGAAGTTGAATTGATGTGCTTCTGAGGTACAGTGACAGTCTTGCGGGTGGTGGTTGGTTGAGGAGCGTGTCGAGTGTGGGGTGCCATGGCCAGCGCGCAACGAGCCCCGATGAAGAGACGAAAAACGTCCAAAAAAAGTCGCTGAAAAAAATACGAAGGAGGCGACGGGCCCCACCACCCACCGCGAACCGACAGTCCTCCTCGACCCCCCCCCCCGCCCCCCGTCACAGTCGCGCTGAGCAGCAGACGCATGCGCCCAACGAAGAGGCGCAGCACAGACCAACGCCGACAAGGCACTGTCACACCACACGCGACAGAGCAAGAGGGGCGAAAGAAAAGCCGAGATGGAGTATGTATCGCTGCGCCGGTGTATGGGGAAGGGGGAGGGGAAGAAGGCCGACGGCATGGTGAGGGTTCAGTTCCCCCTCTCCCCATCCCCTACCTCCTTTTATGGTCACCTTCTCGCAGACAGGTTCGTGTGGATGGCTCCCACATCTGGGCGCACTCTCACAGCTTAGGCTGAATAGAGTGAAGGACGATGGAGAGGGGTGGGTGGAGGCGCGCAAGTGTGTATGCCTTACTAGCAGCTGTCTGTGGAGCTTGTTTGAATGCTTTTCCACAGCTGGTAGCTGCCGGATACGACCCCGATGACGACCACGACACAGCCGTAGAGGCCAAGACCAAAAATTACAAAGTACTCCCAGAAGCGCAGCGTGCGGCCCTCCCGCAACGCCCAGCGTTCGCGCCTCACGTAGTCCAGCGCGGCGGGCACGACGAGGCCGACAATACCGCAGCCAAGGGATCCAGATATGGACAGGATAAGTCCATAGTACGGTACAGTGAAGGCAGCAAAGGAACTCAGGACGAGGTATGCAATACGGAGCAGATTGGGCTTGAGGTCCCAGTATTGAGTGAGTTGCGTAAACCCTAGCACTCGTCGATCTGACAACTCGCAGAGCGGGAATGCGTTCTGCGGAATGATTGCAAGTGATGCGACAAAGAGCAACGCGCTTGCCGCCGTTCGCAGCGGGCCGGATTGTATCGACACCGTCATGACAGAGCAGGTGCGGTTGCCGTAGGAGAGAAAGCCGCTGAGGCCGAAGGCCATGAGAAGCGCCCACGAAATCGCCACCGACGCACGCAGCAGCTTGTGGTAGCGCTCCGGTGCCATGACTCGCTCCACTGAGATCGTCGAGCCAATGCCAGTGAAGGCGTACACTGTCACACCAAGTGCGACGAAGAACTCGGATGGAGAGTTGGCCCATAGCTTGATAGGCGGCTGCGGCTTGTAGGTGAAGTCTATGCACATCAAAATCACAGAGTTCAGCACGAGTATGTTAGACATGATCGCCAGCGGTTGCTGGCTGCGTGCGTTCTTCATGAGGACGAGCGGAAGAGCGATGAGGGAGGGTATGATGAGACCCAGCGCGCGCGCACCACCGCCCTTCATGCCCATTGCGCCGAGCAGCACTACCGCGTTCGACGACGAGAATGCAATGAAGCCGATAAGGTGGGTAATGCCGTAGAACAGGTTGATCATCGGATACCAGTCGCCCCACACCATAAGCGGAACATCGCCGTACACGACAACCCTGTGCGCGTTCTTCATCTGATTCTTCGCACCAAAGTACGCCTCCGTCGCGTACTCGGACGTGACAGCGACGAAGGAGAGCAGTACGATACCACCGACCAACCCGGCTTGGCGGAAGACGAAGGGCATGGTCAGAATGTTCGTGTGAAAGAAGCTGCGGAAGGTGTTACTGAAATCCGTGAAGAGAAGCTGCTTCACATCCTTGGACATCACAGCCGGTGGAATCGCCTTCACCATCAAGTCAGGCAGCGTGTCGATTGCGTCCCCGATATGCTGGGCACCCGTACCAATCGTGTGTGCCACCGTGCTCGTGGCGCTCTTCACGCTGTTGGGCACCATGCTCGACGAAGTCTGCGCCACCGCGTTAGCGGAGAGCGAGAACCAACGCGTAATGGCAGTCGGGAGTATTGTATGCACCGTGTCCGAGATGAAGTCGCGATTGTTTGCGGCGACAACCCCATCGGCACCCTCCCCCTCGTCACCGGCACCACTGCCGGCGACCATCTCGTTGTACGCGCACAGACGCGCCGCTTGCTCCTCCTCGACCGTGAGCCGTGCCGTAGGGGTGTGGTTGAGATCGCTGTTGCTGCTGCCCTCGTCCCTACGAGGACGGCCGACGTTGTGGTTGCCATCTTCGTTGCTCGAGTCGCTGCTGAGGTAATAGGGCGCCTCTCGATTCCTGTCAGTTGTCGGCAGGGCGCGGTGGAAGCCCTTAGCGACTTTGTCTTGCCCCATTTCCTTGAGCGGTGGGGTGTGGAAGTACCGCCGCGCGGCGCTCGCACCGGTCGCAGAGGACGATCCGTCGGTTTCATCCACTGCACGCGCCAGGTGGCCAAGCGGTGGGGTGGGTGGGAGGAACGAGTAGAGCAGCTGCCGCTCCTGCTCTGCTGCCACTGTTGTGTTTGGCTCCGTCGGCGTCATCGGAAGCGGTGACAGAGGGATAGAGGGGGAGGAGACGACCACCGAGCTGATGGAGGCGGGGCTCAGGTGGTAGTTGCCCTCTTCTGCGGCGTCGCTGCTACCATTGTGGTGCATGTCCACTACCGTGTGTAAGTGACCCACCGCACTTGCCAGCGAGGCTTTTCGACTAACTCCTGAGGAAGGAGTAGGAGGGAGAGAGGGAGGGGGAGTGGGAGAGGGGGCTACAAGACACAAAAGACAAGAGGAACGGCGACGCACAACAACAACGTGGCTGGCGAATTAGGGAGCTGTGCGATGATGACGATGGGCTGGGTGAGTGGATGGCGGAGGCGTGTGTGTGTGTGTGTCGGGGAGAGGGATGGGATAAAGCGCCCACAGAAAGAGAAGAAACAAGCGAAATGGCAGGAGGGCGTTCAGTTATGAAGGTAGGGAGATGCAGACACACACACACACACACCACCGACAGAATATTTGTCGGGGGTTTCTCCGCGGAAATGAGGAAAGGGGTGCGGGGAAGGGAGGAAGGAGAGAATGCGGTGACAGGAGGGGTTAGAGAGGGCGGGCAGCTATATGCACAGACATATACCCCCCTACTCCCCACTGGAGAGGGGGCGGCTGTGCACGCACGCACAGTCACACCCATAAATCTCCGGGGAGCACATCCGGGCGTTTGGCGGTTCGTTGTGGCTTTTGGCTCGGTAGTTGTACTCACCAAGTAGTAGTCAGAGGTTCTGCCTCCAATGCGAGGCGGATGAGGGGCATGGCAGGGTGTGAGCGGCTTCCAAACACGATGAGCTCGCGCAGAAAAGCGAGCCTTGCGGGTGTCAAGGAGATGGCAGAGGTAGAGGGAGAGTTAAACGTGTGCGCACGGGGTGAGGGGGAGGAGGAGAGCTGACAAGAGACAACACTCAAGTGTAAATGGTCAGAGCGGGCAAGACATCGAGATGGTTGCGCCGAGGGAGGTTGATGGAGGCAGAGAGACTTGGCACAGCGACACAAAGCCGAAAAAGGAGTCTGTGGTGAGTTGCCACTGCTGCTGTTGCACGACACCCTCACGCGGACAACGACACGGCTACGGTGGGCGGCGAAGGCGTGGCTGGCGAGTGAGCAAGGGACGAGCACAGCTACTGCACCTGCTCGCCTGCGGTGCCGCCTCGACCGGTACAACCACCGCTGCTGCTACTAGTGTTCAGCGACTGCACCTGCCGTAGGCAGCGATTGTGATGGCTCGAATGATTATAGGGCTGATGGTGGAGTGCACTCATGGGCCGCCGCTGCGGCAGCAGAGGTTTCCGGCACCATGGGAGTCGGCGGTGACATGGGTTTTGTCCTGCAGCTGCGCCGTTGATGCTGTGGCCCATTGCCATCGAATGGAGTGTGAAGGAGACCCCTTGTGGAAAGACCACTGGCGTCGGCACCATCTTCGGCAGCAGTATCCTCGGGCGAGGGTGAGCGTGGTGGCGGCTGCCTAAGGCGCACTGGGAGAGTTGTGCAGACTCATGTGGTTGAGGCTAGGTTCCGGCTGTATTTCTCGAAGCCATAGGGTGCCGCTTGTTCTATAGTGCCGTGCTCTCGTGGTCACCGTTCCCGTCAGAACCTCACTGCGTGGGGAGCTGACGTGAAGTACGTTAAGTGCTGGAGCTGCGGCCGCTCAGTTTTATTCTCAGGTGCGTCACTCCTCAGACTGCTGCCATCGCTCGCCTTACCGCTGGGGATGAAGTGGTGGCTTGGTGGAAGGCTGCTGGTCACGTCTTACTGTACTCATCGTTGTTGCTGATGGGGAGGGGTTATCATAGCTGACGCTAATGGTGGACAGTGGCGAGCTGTGCGACTGCTGCAGGCCTGTGTGGCTCAGTGCCTGTCCATCATGTGCCCTCGGATTCACAGTGGTGCGCCGTGCCGCGTGCTCGCCCGCCCGTGGGAGTAGGGGGAGGAGGAGAGCAGGGCAAGGGTCAACTGAAAAGACAGGGCGGAAAGAGAGAGATACGGGCGATAAAAGCCCGACATCATTGTGCAGGGGTGAGGGAGAATGTCAAGCCGTGTGCGTGTAGGCAACACCTGGTGAAGGTGGAGTGGGCATCCCTGCCGTACAGAGGGTATGGTGATGCACTAATGCGTGTGTGTGTGTATTGCTGCTGCTTGAGGCAGGAGAAAGGCGACGTGTGAGTGAGGAGAGAGAGAATGCCACGGTGTGTCGAAGAGAGTGGATGAGGGAAAGGGGGGCAGGAGAACGGAGCCGGGTTAGCAGCATTGCGCGTCCCTCCCCCACTTTATTTCGAAATTTGTCGATGCAAATCACTCGCTTGGTTCTCAATTGTTTCGCCACCTGAAAACATTTTTACACTCTCGATGATCTACGATGATGAGGCCAGCACGCATCAATTAAGCACCTACCGAGTCCCACGTATTACATCTGCTTGCTGAGAGGAAGTGCAGTCGCGTGCAGGCGGCCGCCCCCTCCCCCCGATGCACTTCGCCAACCCCTCGCTCTTCTCTCATCGCCACTGCAGACGATGCTGCCGCTCAGTTTTATTTCGTTTCTTGCTTTTCCCTTGCTTGCTGCTAATGACTGTTAGGGAAGCTGCCGCGAACACGCCTGCGATGCCTTATGTATGCATGTGTGTGTGAGAGAGCGGTGCGGAGGTGCAGTCGCATAGACAGCCACATAAGCGCACGTACAAGCCTAGGCTCGATGGAGTCTGTGTGTTTCTCTACCTCCGTGCGCCATCCACTACCCTTTCCGCTTCTCTCGTCGACACCATTAGCTCCTCGCGCACTCACTTTCCTGCTGCACTTACTCATGCCAATGCGACCTGCGCATGTGAGTCTGCGTCGCTGCTCGCGTGTGCGTCTTTGTGGGCTTGCGTACTTCATGCACTGAGTTCTAAATGTGCCCAAGCAGTGCCGAACAACCCAGCGAGAGAAGACTGGCAGAGCAGCAAGGGAGAGGGAGAAAGGGTGACAACGCCAAAGGCCAAGATCACTAATGGAGGGGAGGGGAGGGGAGGGAGGTGGTAACAGGAGTGTGGATGAAAGGAGCCCTACCCCCCTGAGGACAGTGGGAAGGAGACTTCCGTGCAGCACCACGTGCGCGCGCGTGTGCGTGGATAGGTGGGTGGGGGCTCAACAGATGAGAGAGAGAAAAGAGCCCTGTATGCGAGTTTATCTACCGTTGCTGATATGTGTGCGTGCGTGTATTTGGGGAAGTAGAGGGGAATAAGAACAGAGCTGGGAAGGAATCGACGTACCCGCCCGTCTACACCCGCATGTGCGTCTGTGTGTGCGCGGACTGCTACTGACTTACAGGGAACTCGGGAGTGGAGGCAGCCTCTTGGTCGTGCTGTTTGCGGCGATCGTTGACTGGCGTTGGTGCTTGGCTTCTGCGCGACCTTCCAGCGACCGGCACATCGAGGAAAATTTACTGTGGGTTTAACGTCAGCTGCGACGGCGGCGATGTTGACAGCATCTGCGCAGACAGACCTGCAGGGGACAATGTGAAGCCGACACCGATGCGCTCCACCGAGGTGATATCGGCCTCTTCGCCGCTTTCCTCGGCACTCAAAGTCGGGCCATGATTGCCGCTGTTGGCCGCACCGGCGCCGAGGCTGCGGGCACAGCGGCGATAACGCATGGTCGTCTCAGCCCCGTGAGGGACCTCGTAGGTAGGGGGGCTGCAGGCTGGCGGGCAGCCGGTGGTGCCGCTCCCCAGCGCATGCTCTGCGGCACTGTTGTTCAGAAACAAGATGTCCGTGCTGGCGCTATCCTGCACTGCGTACTCGACGCCAATCATCTCTTCCCCAGCGCGATTACCGACAGCGTCGAGATCGCACGTTCCACGCTGCACGCGCGACTGCCTGGGACCTCCTTCGTTGCCTCGCAGCGAAGCGGACGATGCGGCTGCCCTGGGTGTAGCCAGAGGCAACGGTAGAATACCGAGCAGAAGGTCGTCAACTGGCGTGCCGCCGTTGCGCTCGTCATCCGCGTAGAAGATGCCCTCGCTCAGCGAGCCGTCGTTGGCGCCGTCGGCCGCGCCGACCTCCGCATCGTCACCTGAGGACACTTCGCACTGCACAATGACGCCTTGAAAGCCGTTGGGGGCAAAGATGCGGCAGTAAAGCCACGACACTCCGCTGCCAATGACGATGAAGCTGACAAGCGCCACGCCGATGCCGAGGGAGGTCATAGCAGACACGATCGAGGCCATCAGCGAGAAGAGCGCTGCCGGCAAAAGTACCAGTGCCGTCTGCCATGTATTGAAGGGCAGCGCGTAGGGTCGTGGCAGGTTTGGATAGTCAACGCGCAACTTGATGAGCGACGCGTAGATGAGCAGCATGCGGAGGCAGTAGATGGACTGACACAGCGATACGACGCTGGTGAAGTCCATGCCCACGCTGAAGATGAGGGTGACGGCAGAGTTGATGAGGATGGCCGGGATAGGGGTGCCGAGGCGTGGGTGGTAGTAGCCGATCACCCTCGACATTTTTTTAGGAAACATCTGCATGGTGCCCATGCCAGCCAGCAGCCGGCTCGTGCAGCACATGCTGGTCAGGGTGAAGCCGACGCCGCTGAGCAGGGCGCCGGCGAACAACATGTACTTGAGCCAGTCACCGGCTATCACCTTCGCCACCTCAGGCCAGTGCCCCGCCTGCCACTGTGAGTAGTCCTGAGCAACACCCATGGCGCTCACGCCAGCGAGCATCGGCATAACGTAGCCGGCGTACGTGCTCAGCATAAGCAACATCATTGCCTTTGGAAAGGCCTTGCGTGGGTTGGCAACTTCCTCGACGACCGCGCCAGCGTTTTCAATGTTGGCGTAGTTCCAGCTAATGATGGAGAAGAAGTCTGCCCACCTCACGCTCTTCACATCCACATGCAGCACCGCCTTGTTGAAGCCCCTGGAGAAGAGTTGGATGAGGGTCAGCAGCGTGAAGGGCAAAATGGTGATGCAGCAGAGAACGATGGAGGAGTTGCCGACGATCTCGACGCCAACGCAGTTGAGGATGCAGCAGAGCACCACCACGCCCACCTTCACACCCGCCACCGGGGCGACCTTGAGGCTTCCCAGCTGCTGCGCGTACTCGGCTGTGAGGTTCGGGTACGTGGCATTGCCAATGAATGTGATGAAGATGGTTGCCAGAATGCACAGGAATGACATGAAGGGCGGGAACGCCGCGTTTGTCCACATCAGCACCCCCGAGTTGCTCGGTACAGCCGTGGACAGCTCAGCAACAGCCAATCCGGTAGGAAAGGCCCACATCCACGGCAAGACACTACAAACAACAAGCGTTATGAGGGGGCCCGCTGACCCAATGCCATCCTCAAAGCCGTAACCACCGCCAACGCAGTTGGCGAACATAATACCGAAGAGCGCGACAGTGCTGAGGGTACCGCGATGGGCGACACATTCACCAGCGCGGCGCACCCACTCTGGGCGCCGAATCACCTCCTTCGTGTGGCGCAGCTCCGGGTGGAAGATGACCTCAACGTGGCGGCGCGAGCAACCTGACTTGCCATTGGCAATGGCGGTTGGTCTCTTCTCATCCCCGCTTCCACCGCCGCCGACCGAGATGCTGTTGAGGTCAGCGATAACTTTCATCTTTGAGGGCGGATGAGCAAAGTGACTGGTGGCAATCTCTGCGTCATCCGAGGCTGTACCGCGTTCGCGGACATGACGCATCCCAGCCGGTGTTGCGGTTGCGGTGGCGGTCAGTTCCGTGGAAGAGGGGGGGGGGAAATGGCAACCACCGGCAACAGTCGGTCGGAGGCAGGGGTGGTGGCCGAGACGCTACTGGAGGGTACACACACGCACAGGCACACAGACACACGAGTCAACGCGACGAGAGAGAGAGAGAGGAAAAGGAGAAGCCCAGAGGAGGGGGCAATTACGCTCGCGGACACGCAACAGGTGGCAACGGCGTAAGAGGAAAAAAAAATAAATGCAACGCGCAGAGCACCTGGGCGAGAAAGAGAGATGAAATAAATGCGAGGGTGCAAAGGAAGCACAGCGCGAGTGCCTGGTGGTGGTGGTGGTGGTGCGGTTGTGCGCGTGGATCAGCGCCCTCTTAGCTGGCGTGTGTGTGTGTATACCCTCCTCAAACAGCCAAGAGATCAATCAAAGGAGAAGTACGCACACGCACAGGCACACGAGTCAACACGACGCGATACACCGCTAGACACACTCAACGCCTCCTTGCTCAGGAGAAGAGGTACAACAATGCGGTATTTGTGTTTCTGTGTGGAGATGCTAGCGAAGACCTCGGCTGGAAGGTCTAAAAGGGGGGGGGAGAGGGGAGGGGAAGGAAAGCGACTCACACGAACAAAACGAGCTACACGGGCTCTACAGCAAGACTTGGGGAGAGGGGAGGAGGGACGCGGGCCAATGGCTAGACAGCTACTGACGAGGCGTGATCGACTAGGGAGAGAGAGAGGGAGCACACAAGCTGGAGGACCAGCAAGCGAGTGACAAGGCGCAAAGGAAAGGGCAGGAGTGCAGAGAGAAAAGAGAAAAGGGATTGTTGGGGAGCGTACGTATGTGCGCGTATGATTAGCTGCTTCAGCTGCTGATACTGCTGCTTACACACCCACACACTACTGGATGGACGTACAGAGGTGGCAGGCCGACTGACACGCGAGCGTAATCGTGCTTGACCCTGTCGGCCTTCAAAGAGAACAACAACAACACCAAACACACGAGAGAGAGAGAGGGGAGGGGAAGAGGAGGGAGGGGGACACCGGCTTACACTGATCGAGTGACAGTGACCGAATGAACAGATGAATAACGAGAAAGAGGAAAGCGAATGTGCAGAGAGAAATGATGATGAAGGGCAGGAGGCGGAGCTGAGATGAAGCGGAGGAAGGGTTGGGTTGGGTTGGGTGGGTGAGACTCAAACAAGAACACAGAACGCGGAGCGAGGGGGAGAGACACATAGAGAGTCTTTAAGTGTATGTGTGCGTGTGCACGCGTGTATCGTTTCACCCGCGCTCTTTTCTCGCTACATACCCACAGACACAAAACGCCAAGGCAAACAAAGAACACAGTTCTACGGGTGTCTTGAGCTTCGATAAGGGCGAGACTTGCGGCGGCTTGTGTGGCAGAAGGGGTTGGGGGAGGAGGTGGTGATGGTGGTGGGGTAGGAGAAGGGGTAGAGAGCGAGACGCTTGTGGATATGCGTGCCAGTGCACATGTGCAGACTGAAGAAGTGACGCGGAGAGAGAGGGGGGGGGTAAAGAGAGAGGTAGAGGGAAGCGGGAGAGTTGTGGTACTGCGTGTGGCCACTGCCAGCGTCGGTGCGGTGCATGATGAATATTATGTGTGTTTACACGTCATTGTTTGCGTGTTGTTGGAGCACATGCGTATGGTGTGTGGGTGTTTATGATGGGACAGCGTCGAAGGCCGAAAGGAGAAGACAGAGAGGGACGCAGAGAGGGAGAGAGTGTGTGTGTGCATCTATGTGGGAGGGAGGGAGGGTAGGAGAGGGCGGCGGAATGTCGCTGACGCGTCGCTTCCTTTTCGCAGCGTCGCCTTACGCAGCATGTGTGGATGGCGAAGGGCGGACGAGGCAAAGGCTGAACAGTGAGGAGGGAGAAGGGTGAGAAAAGGCAACGTGAGTGAGTATACACGCTGAGGCACAGCCGCACACAGAGAGAATACACACCCGCACCCACGCTGAGGCACATGCGCAGCATCGAGGATCTGACGAGCTGGACGTGTGTCGCGATGCGGTGTCTTCTGCTTGTTCGTGTGCGCGCGCGCTTTCCAGGCTTTATATTTTCGCTTCTGTTAAAGTTTGTCTCTCCTTCATGCACCCTGCGATGCATTTGCTGTTATTGCCCGGTCCTACAGGGCCATCTCCTCCACCTCACACAGACCGGCGGCCCCTCTTCCCCTCTTTCCGCCTCCATCCACGCCACACAGACAGGCGGGAAAGCACAGCGAGAGAGACGTGTGCGGGGATGGCACGCATGCATGGACACATCTCACATACACCTACGTTGGTAGTGCCTATCTCACCTCCTCTGTTTGTTTGATTTCGCTACCGGTGCACGGGATCGCGCCATCCTCTCTGCCTCTCTCTCCTTCCCCATAGGCAGAGAGAGCGACACACAGGCGCAGGCACCGAAGAAGAGAGGGGCTAACGTCCCACCAGAGCAACAGGCGCTGTACGTGGGCACACCAAAGCACACGCACGCACAGCTCCTGTTGCTCTGTTGAGGGAAGGGGGGGGGGGGAAATATGACAGCATAAACGAAGAAAAGGCGCGCTGAGAGCCCCTGGCGATTGTCCCACCCCACCTCACCGCGTGCACACGCACGTTGAAGAGGGAAGAGGGGCAGGAAGAGAGAATGGGGGGGAGAGGGCTAGGGCGTGTATATATATATATATACGTATACATAAAGAGCAGCAACTCCTCCGACCGTTTACCTCACTCACGTGCATGCAGTTGATAGTGGATGTCACTCGAACGAAAACTTGTGCATGTCACCGAGTGATGCCTCCTCGTGTAGCCGCGGGGTCTGCATCGACGCCTCTTCTTCTCTTTCTCTGTCTCCTCTTCTGAGTGCGCAAGCACACGTCAGCTACATACCCTCCGCAGATCCCAACGCGCGCAGAGGCCTTACGACTCCAGAGCCTGCTCCTGTAGGCGCTGGCGCTCCGCCTCCGCCTGCTCCTCCGCTTCCCTGGCCTGGTCGGCGCATTGGGCGTGTGGCTTCAGCTCACTACGGGAAAGAATGTGAAACTGAGGGATCATCTTGGGGTGGTGTTTGAACGGGTCGAGCAGCTCATCAGCGCTCGAAGCGGAAACCTTGTGCAGCACCGCCATCTCCACCCGGTCAAGGTCGATCTTCGCCGTGTCCATCGTCTTGCTTAGCACTCGCAGTGCCAGCAGCATGCCATCCTGCAGCGTCATATCGTTGTGCCAGTCCTTCTTCAGGAGTGACTGCGCCACCTGGTCGTTCTGGCCGATCGCGTACGCACTCCAGGCGCTGTAGTCGCCGCTTGGTTCGGTGGAGTAGAGCTGGTAGCCGTAGTAGCGGTCCCATCCAACAAGTAGGAAGGAAACGCCGTAGGGACGCACGCCACCGTACTGTGTGTAGAGCTGTTTCTCATCACACAACATGCGGCAGAGATCCTCGATCGCCATCGGCTCCTGGAAGGTGTACTGGTGGCGATGTGCTGCAAGACGAGCGTAGTTCAGCAAGGCATACGCGTCCGACGTCACCCCCGCCACGCTGCAGCCGATGTGCTCGGCAATCTTGTACATTTTCTCCCCACTGGTGTTCTTGTCCTGCATGTTTTCGCTATCAAAGAGTGGGTGCGGCACCATCTTCTCACCCGCCAGCACAACGCCACCCTTCGTGCACACACCGATGACGGTGCCGGCCTGCTGAATTGCCTCCACGGCGTACTCCACCTGGTAGAGGCGACCCTCCGGCGAGAAGGTGGTAGTGCGGGAGTCGTACCGGTGCGACATGGTGCGGATGAGCGGAGGTGGTGAGGGTAGGCCACAGCGCTGGGCAGGTGCGCTTACGGATGTGCGTGCGTGTGGCTGTACGGAGGGTGCCGCGCAAAGAAGGGGCGCAAATAAAAAAAAAACGAAGAGGAGTAAAGAGAAGGTGAACAAAGGCGCTACACACAGTCGATGCCGAAACGGCGCTGAAATGCTGCGAGTGTGACGCAGTGCGCCCACCCAGCCGCCCATGCAGGAAGGGAGCACCCGTCAGTGCGTGCGCGTGCGTGTGTGTACGTGTGTGTACGTGCGTCCACGGGCAGATGAGACAGGGAGGAGAGGGGAGGGGGAGAGGGAGTGGGGTGAATGAAGGTGGCGACGAAAGACGTTGTTCTTGAAGCGCCATTAGTGGATCAGCAAGACGCGCTCTTTTTTCCCCTTCGCTCTTAAGTGGGTCGATGTGGGTGAGGAGAGAAGAGTCCATGTTCTCTTGCACATTGACGCATTCCTTAAGAGCCTCCTTTTTGATGCCTTTCCTCTGCAGATGCGCTCTTCCTGCCGTGTTTTAGTGTTGGCGGGTACCGGACGGAGAAGTTGTGCTTCTCCGCGAAGGGCCTCTGTTGCGGTTGCCCATGCGGAGTATACGAGGAAGTAAAGAGGGGCCGAGGAAAGAGGCCAGGAGAATATAGAGGGAGCAGGCGAGAGAAAAAGCTACGCACAGGGGGGGGGGACGCAACACAGCGCGTGCTTTACTCACCCCACGGCTGTCCAAGCACCTTGACCTTTTCCTTCTTGAGCAACAACTCCGCCTCCACCAGGCGCCAGAGCGCCGTCAGCTCATCGAAGGAAAGGCCGAAGAGGTTCGAGCCGATTGAGAAGGTGTGCCGCCGTGCCGCCTCGACCGCACGCAGTTCGTTGTTGCTGTGGAAGAGGCTGGCGGTCATAGCGTCGTACATGAAGCAACGAACTTCTCGTGAGCGCTGGAGCAGACAGTGCTCGGCATCGCGGATGCTCTCTGAGGTTATCGGCGGTGAAGTGGCCTCACTCGCGCCGTCCTCGTCATCGCCTTCATGCATGTTGCATTGTCCCCCGCAGTTTGGTGCGACAGCTGGCTCGGGCGCAGCATCGCCGGCGCCCGGTACCACCACCTCTTTCTCGCTTTCCTCATTCATATCAAACTTCGCCCGAACTTCGTTCTCGCGAGACCCTCCACTGCAGCCGCCTCGCCTGGGGCTCTCCTGCGCGAGCAGACACCCAAGAATGTGCTCTCGCAGCTCCTGCACATCCGCCTCCGTTGCGTCGTGCTGCAGCGCTGTGTAGATGAGGGATGGGTCGGGGCTGGTGAGAGCAGAATATCCGGCGATCCAGTCGCGGGCCAGGCGGCTCCCACCGGAGGCGTGCACGAGGGCTTTGCAGTAGAGCTTTCGTGTGTCCATGGCGTCGTCCCCGTAGGCGCTGTCCCACGACCCCATCATCGGGGCATTGTCAGCGCCGTAGCGCACTTTGTTCAGCCATTGAGTTCCTTGCTGAGAGAGGTACCGACGTGATGTGCAGGGGGACACAGGCCATGTCGCAGCCGCGAGTGCGGTCCATGTGCGTCGCCGAAGAAGGAGAGAGGAGGCAGGGATGCCTGACCACTGCCGCACGACCCTGCTTGCCGGTGGAGCGAGCTGCATGATGGCATACGACGACACCTGCCAGCGATGCTTGAAGAGTGAGCCGAGGTTGTCGTGGTCCTGGAAGATGATGCGGTGTGCGTGTGTGTGTGTGTATGTGCGCGCACACACTTTCGCTTTCGTGGGTCTCAATACAAGATAAAGGCAAAGCACACACAATCGCCGTTCTTGTTCTCTGTGCCGAACGCCGACCTGCGCGTGACATGTGCCGCACGAAGAGGGGGGAGGGAGGGGAGAGAGGGTGTGTCTTTCACTCGGCCCATCCACACTGCGGCAGTATGCGTGGGAAAAAGACACGCACGTGAGAGTACCCGCGCAGGCGCCGGAAAGAGAGAATTTCCCGTGATAAAATGCAGAGCCCCTCTAGTGAGTGCGCCGCCTCTCCGGCTGCTTTGCTCCTCTGCTTCCAGTGCTGCCCATCGTAGTGCGCAAACATGCACACGCACACACGCACGCGATGCCGCAGCTCTCTTGTGTACGTGCGCGCGCGCGTGTGTGTGTGTGTGTGTGCGTGCGATTGTGCTTCAGCGCACCGTAGAAGAAGGGGCGTGCGTGGCATCGCTCCTGCCCAGTTTATTTCTCTTTCCTTTTGTTTCCTGTCCCAACGGACACGCACACCCACGCCTTCGTGCCCCCTCTCCATGTTAGCCGCCTTCTTCTACTTGCCCTTCTTGGGCTCGCAGGCCTCTGTCAACGCAGCGATGTCTTTGTCACCTTCCCGCAGCGACGGATCAAGGGCGCTGCAGATCTCATGCATGCGGTATACATCACAGACGCCGTGGATGTCATTTTGGGGCTGATTCGCCCAAGCACACGCGCGCACGGCTGCCTCGGCCACCACGTCCACGCTCACCGGGGGCATTAGCAGCTTGCCTCCACCGACGGCCGTCAGCAGCTTGTCCAGTGGCAGGCCTATCCAGCCCAGTGGTAGGGAGAGCGTGCGCACGGTGTGGGGGTTTGCAGTAGAGGCGACGAGGACGTGACGCGTGCCGTAGATGAGGCTGGGCCGCAGTACCACCCCTTTACTGCCAAGGTTCTCCAGTATGGCCTTCTCGCCAATGCGCTTACCGTGGAAGTACCCCTTCAAGAGATGCTTGCTGCCGAGGATGCGTCGCGAGTACAGGTTGTACGGCTCCGCCGACACGTACACCACCTTCCGCACCGCCTGCACCAACTTCGGGTGGAAAACACCAGCCGCGACGTTCGTCATGACATCTCCGTTGACCTGCCGCGCGACCTCGTAGTCGCGAGTGAGGAGGCCGACGGCGTTGACAATCACCGTTGCATCTGGGTGGTCGTGTAGGAAGTGAAACACCTGGTCCCTACTCGTGGCGTCGATGCTGACAAACTCCAGCTCCTTCTCCTTGTGCATGTGGCACACCACTTTGACCGACTGATCGGCTGGAGGTCTCGGGTGAGGGCGGCCGCTACTGCTGATGGCGGGTGATGACGCCACACACTGCTGAGGCGTCGTTAAGGTTCCTGTCAGGGATTCCCGCGCGGCAGCTGGCCCGCCAATCATGTGCACACGCTTGAGCAGCGTGTTCATTGGCGAGCCAAGTGGTGGTGCCCCGCCCCGAGTGGCGATGACGACGCGGTAGCCACGGCTCAGCGCCTTTTGTGCCACCAGCGAGCCGACAAAGCCGGTGCCGCCAAAGAGAAGCATCTTATGCATGATGTGCGCGTGCGTGTGTGTGTGCGTGTGAAGCGGTACAGCAGCAACAGCGGCTCACAGCAAACCAGAGGATGTGTGTCTGTGTGTGTGTGGGGATTGGTCTCTCTACGCAGCCAAGTTTTCACGGGCGCATCCGATGCATGTTAGGCTCCTTCTCTCTCTGTGTGTGAGTGCGTGTGCAGTCCACTGGAGGGCACACGGCGAATGACCACCTCTTGCAGTAGGTGTGGTATACACACCCACACCCACACACATGTAGGTGTTGGTGTATGCGTGTGACGTAGTGGGTGAATAGGGGGAGCGAGGAGTGGGGTTGAGGGAATGAGAGCCACAGAGGCTGGTCATTACTGATTTGAGAATGAGCAGGCGTGGGTGGCGAGCATCGCAACGGTGCGCTGCATCGCGTCTCCCTCCCTCCCTGTTACATCAGTGTCGTGAAAGGAGCAAGGTGTGTGCGATGAGCGAATGAAACCTGGCACGCCTTGAGGTACGCGACACACCACCTCCATCTACTCCCCCCTTTCCATCACGGTCGATGAGCCACCGCGCCAATGCACGACCGAGCCGGTGACGCACACTGTCTCTTGGGTGGGGGGTGCCTCTCTGAGCCTCTCGCTGACTCTCGACTGACAGCCCTATTGCCCTTGCGCTAATCAACGCGTGCGGTCCAGCGACTAGACCACGCCTTAGTGGTTGTTGCGTACGCTTCGTTAGATGTTGTGCTTACATTTTTTTCAAAGAGAGGCACGCATATGCCGACGCACATACAGGCGCGGGTTTGGGGGGGGGGGCGATTGCATTGCTGCTGCTTCTCTTAAAGAGGCACTACGGGTATACGGGGCCTACGCATGCACAGGTGCAACCAATAATGTGCCCTGAGAGAGAGAGAGAGACAGTCACGCCAGCTAGCCAACTACTACCCGTCTCGCACACCAACGTATCCGAATCGCTCTCATACTTTGACACAACCAACACAACCAACACACACACCCACCCACACACACACACCCACACACACACACACACACCCACACACACACGGCGCGATACACAGATGGGCAGCGACCGCAGCATCGCCGTCGTCACTGTCGTTACCACACTCCGTACATCATCCTAAAGAATGTCTTCGTGGTACCCACTTACTGCGCTTCTAGTTCCCCATACACACATCTTGTGGGCGGCTCCGCCGTATCCTGCTCCACACTAACTTCCTCTCCCGCTCGCGCGTCTGCATCCGCTTGTTCGCTGTCCCCATCGCTTCGGGGTTTCTTTTTCCTGGGATGCTCCTCCTCCGACGATGCCTCCGATGACAGGGCTACGTTTGATGGTGCACGTTGGCGCTTCTCGCTAATGTCGTTGGCGTGGTCGAGCACATCCTCCTCGCCGCCAATCAGCGCTACCTCGCCACCCGCCTCAGCCGTGGCAGCCTCAGCTGCTGTGGTTGACGTCTCCGGCGCTGCTGCGCGGGTCTGCGTCAGTGCCAGGGTGTCGGTGATCGAAGAGTAAGTGTTCGTCATCATAGTCCCCAGTGTCATGTCAGGCAGATCGTTATCCTTGAAGAAGCGTGAGCGGCCAATACCGCCAGGGCGGTAGTCGGTCTCGAACTGGTCAACGAGCGCTAACACGCTCTCCTTGCCGCGTACGTAGTCCGTCGGCAGCAGCTGATCGTAGGCGTCGCGGTGCAAGAGGTACGTCCACAGAGTCAGGCCAGTGCGGCGCAGCTCTTGCAGGTACCCACGCTCGTCTTCACGACACCGGGTGCAGTCCTCACTGCGGTGGTGGTAGGAGTCGCAGAAGACGCACACCTCAGGGAAGCGAGCGGCTCGAAACTGGCGAAGATGCTGGAGGAGGTCGGTGGAGTTGCTGAATAGCAGGAAGCTCTGGACCGTGTCCGTCGCGTAGCGGGCCGCAGCGATCGGGATACGGGCGTCGTCCATCTCGCGAATGGCCTTCATGAAGGTGGTGGGCAGCAGTTGCGTACCGCGCCCGTAGAGGTCCATGGCATCCAGCAGCTCGCCGTGCGAGGCGTCCTCTGAAGCGTAGCGGCGTACACACTGACGGAGCTTGTGAGGGTCAAGCCGCACGTCAATCGGGCGCAAAGACTCTCGACTCAGCGCACGGTAGGCGCGGCGCTCGCAGTTGCGCAGACTGTGGCCGGTCACGTTGCACTGAGGACACACGGCGACACGACGCTCATGGATGAGCTTCACCGCCAGTTGCAGCTCGGCCTTGCGGAAGTCCTTTGCAGGTCGGTCGTCCACGTCGATGCGCTCCATCGCGGCCGCCAGCCGGTGCGCCTCCGCCGGGTACTTCATGAACAGGCACTCATTGTCCTCTAGCACGCGCCGCGCCACCTGCAGGTCCCACTCCTCGATAACGAGTTTCGTTGCGCTGGTGCCGGTGCTATGGCGGCGGTACTCGGCTTCTTCCTCCTCGCGAACGAGAGGGCAGGTTACGGCCGTGTGGAATGGCTCGAGGCAGACGCGGCACAGGTTGTCCTTGAGGGAGGCCAGGGCCTCCACCTCCTCTGGCACTCGCGCATAAGTGGCAGGGCTGAAGCTCGCTGCGAGGGAGCCGTCCACTAGGCAGAAGAAAAAGGAGGCTGTCGCCTGCACCTCTTCGAGGTTACGGCGAACCCGACTGGGCACATTGCGGCGGCGGAAGCACACGTCAAGCACATCCACCGCGTCCAGCAGCTGCTCCCACTCCTGGAAGCGGCGTGAGCTCCGGAAGAGGTTGCGAATCTTATTCATACATGGGCTCAGCGCCTCATCGTGCGGCTTCGCAAACACTGTCTTGGAGGGTAGCAGCTGGTAGGAGGCGTGTCGCCACAGGGCGTGCCGCTCACGTGGGCCTGTCACAGCACCACGCACCGTGTCGAAGGCGGCGAGCAACTCCTCGTAGGGCTTCTCGTCGCGGATGAGTTTCGTGATGGCATCTAACGCCTCCGGTACGCGCAGCGGCAGGCGAAGATTTGACGCATGGAGAATACGGGCGGACTGCACGTAGGTCAGAGCCGGCAGCGCCGCCCCACCAGTCGCGGTGGCGACCAGCGCGCGGTGGGTCTTCATTGCGCTCTCGTCGCTTGGGGAGCGCCAGAAGGGTGCTTCGCACGGGCAACGGGCATCCGTGTGGTCCCACGAATCGCAGCCAGCACACCCGCCAGACTTTTGGGGCATCGTCTTGAGCCACTGAAACACCGTCAGGTGCATCGCCGGGTCCAGCTGACGCACCTCTGCCTCTGTCTTCGGCAGCACGTAGATCGGCGCCCGCACTGTGTTGTTGTTCTCACGCGGAATCACTGTCATTGGCCATCCATAGTTGCGCAGCAGCTCCAGTGCGATGCTCGGACGCGGTGCTGTGCGGCGCAGTCGCCACAGACTCTCCCGATACCCGTCCGGCACGACCAGCACATCCTCCGCCATGGGAGGCAGGAAGTTGCCGGTTGCCTCGACGCGCTTGACCATATCCTTCAGCGTCTGGTACACGTCTGGACGCCAGACGGACTTCCACAGGGTGAGGTACTTGCGGTAGCGCAGGGTCATCATCTTCACCGCGTACGCGTCGACGTTGCGAGCGCTGAAGCCGTTGATCAGCGACGCCGGGACGACCTTGTCATAGTTGAGGACAACCTCAGCGCTGCTGTGAAGCCCATCTTCTTGAATGCTGTGCACCGACGTGTGCCAGCGATATCCCACGAGGTACGGCAGGAGCGAGGCGATGTGGTCGCCAAGCGACGTGCGGAACACCTCGCTGCTCGCGTCACCGCACTCAGCCACCACAGCCGTCAGCACACTCCACGCCCCGGCGCGGTCTTCGTTCACGGACTGGTCGAGCGTGTCATCCGCGCTGTCGACGACACGCCAGACGAGCGCGCGTGCGACCTCGCGAGGGTGGACAGCGGCGTGCTGCTTTGCAAAGCGGATTGCATTTCCCTGCTCCGCGTTTAGCACTGTGGAGTCGGCTAGCGTCGCCGACAGCTGCACGCAGCAGCGATGCAAGAACTGTTCGTCTAAGCCGCTAGACGACATAGTGGGGGTGCGGGGGGGGGGGGCGAGGGCAGCGACAAGAAGCGGGTGTGTTGAAGAGGTTTGTAGAACGTGGCAGCTGTGGCGGCGGTCGCGTGCGCCTGTGTGTGTCTTCCCGCGTGAGTAGGGTGAGGAGGGCGTGTGTGAAAGGGGCACCCCGTGGGGCCTCCACCACGCCCTTCGTGGAGGTGACGGAGAATAGGTCACGCTTCTCCTAACGCGGAGGAGCAGGGCGGGTGCAAGATGCAGCGGTGTCAGCGGCGTCTCCCGTTGCGCCGCAGAGACTGCACCGCGTAGAGAGGGTGAAGAAGGAAAGCGCGTGTGGGTCTATGCTGGTACGGGTGTGAGTCACCGGCCCGCTTTTAGAGGCTCAGGAGGAGGAGGGGGAGGGGCAACACGAGAAAGGCCGCGGCTTTTGGCTGTTTTTCTCTCGCGACTTCCATCAAAGAGCGAGAGAGAGGCGCGTTGGGGGGAGGGGGCCGAGGAAAACCGCTTGGAGTAGGGGGAGGGGGGAGGGGGTGAGAGAGGGAAAGAGAGAGAGGGGTGCCGAGGACGCTGCAGCAGGCGTGCTTGCGGATAGAAGTGTACAGCAGCAGTGCGCCACATCAGAGATGCACTCCCACGAATACAACCACACATACAGTCAAGCGCACGTACGCACCCATCGGGCATGGAGCGGCATCTCCACCGGATGCTGCGGCCTCTCTCCTTCTTTGTGGGGCAGTTCCAACGGCACTTCGCTGCTGCTGACATGTGAATGGCGGTGCGCTCTGCTGCCCATTCGAGCTTCTGCACTCTTCTACCTCCTCCTTCAACGTAACAGCTACAAGGCATCCAGGTATTCACGCAACTTACACTTGCACTTCCATCAGCCAACACTCCCCTTCCCCCCCACACACACCCCTGGAGTCCACCACAGATATGTGCAGTCCCACACGCGAGAGCATAACATACAAGCCACATGTGCGGCACCTCTTCTTTCCTCTGCTGTACTGCCCCGTCATGACACCCTCATCACGGGCGACTTCGTGGCACACATAACTGCACCTATGGATGCTAGTCGTAGTAGTAGTGGCCAGCACGTATGCACAAGTGCCAGCGACCGAGCAGGCAGATGCAGAGGATGAGGGCATAGAGTGCAAAGGAGTATCCCGCCCTCCAGGCACCGCACGCGGCTCGAGGTCACCTGCGCCACCCCCCAACGCTGAGACGAAGCAGCAGCAGCAGCAGACCAGGAAAGAGTGAAAGGAGAGCTCCAGGAGGGGGGGGGGGGCTGCAGCACCCACCACTCTACCGACACCAGTACTGGTAAAACAAACATGTACAGGTGCACGATCGACGTGAGGGCAATGTTGGCAGCGATGTCGGGCCTCCCGGCTTGCGACAAGAGTACCGACGCCGCCGCGCCGCCGGTTTCAAAGGCCCATGGTAGAAGTATCACCAGCGTGAAGGGGAGCGGTGCCGATATCGTTGTTTTGGCTGCCGGCAGCGTCGCGACCAGCACCCAACACAGCGTCGTCAACCTTGTTACCCAAACCAGCGTCCCTATCACGGCAAAGCGTTCCGAGTAGCGACTGCCAAGGTCGACTTCCCGCGTGTTGCACAGGCATTCGTGGTACTGAAGCGCATAGACGAGGCTCGGCGGTGCGTTGGAGTTATCGGAGGAGACGTAATGGCTACTGCTAGGCGACGCTGGGCACGACCACTGTCACACTACATCGTGGAAAGAAGAAACACAGCCGTGGAGAACACCACGCCGCTGGCGCTGAATGCGGTCCAGGAGCTAATGCCGAGATCGATGGAAGTACTGTCCATCAACGGTGCGGGTAGAATGGAGAAGCTGAGGACACCGAGCAGGTTGAACAGGGTGCACCTGAGCAGTATCGGCTTCCCCCAGCAGAGCGATCGCTTCGAGTAGGCCATAGCGAAGAGCGAGAACGTGAACTCCGCCACGTGCTCGGCAACGAGGTTGACAGCGATGCCAAGCGAAGGGCTGTCATGGCGCAACGCCAGGTCCTTGGCGTACTCGACACGGAAATCAGCAGGGATGCGGAGCTGAATACATCGGCTGTAGATGGATTGGATGGGGCGAGAGCCAGTATCAGCACCAGCGGAGCCCACAGCAGGAAGAGCCCCTTGGGGTAGGGAGCGTAACGGAACGACTGCGCCAGCTGCTGTAGCCCTGTCTGATGCGCACTATACAGATCGCCCTGGGGGAGGTCATTGATGCCAGGGTTGCTCTCACTTGGACCGGCAAGTCCGCGCTGCTGTCGCGGAAGAGGAAACCACCGAAGATAGACACGGAGGGCGCGCTGCCGACACCGCTGTGAGTGCCATCGTTCTGCATGAACGCATCACCTAAGCTGGAAACCAAATTGTTGTCCAGCCTACGTGCGATACGTAGCCACGGCAGGATGTCGCAAGAGGGAAGAGGAGGGGGGAGGGGAGAGGGAGAAATCAGGAAAAAAAAACGACCAATTTGAGAGAATAATGCCCACACGAGTCGGTCAGCCATGTGCGCATACACACATGCGTACAGTGCGTGAATGGCGGGTTTCTCGCTCGTTTTCTTCAGACTGTCCATTCTCTGTCACTGTGCACCGGTTAAACGCTACACCACCCCCCCGGCCCGGCCACGCACCTGCCCACTCATCGGAGCACGGCCCCCTGCCTCAAGCTCTACCCACCCACCCCCGCACCACTAGGCAGCGAGGGCCGGGCAGGATGCGCTCGAGTCGCGCTGACACTCTGCCCGCCATACGGGTGAGACAAGCCTGCTCACTGCCGCAGGCCACCCCGACGCAGCGCCGTCCAGGGCCTCGCCGCCGACACCAGTTGCGATGCATCGTTCTGGCCTCCCCACGCTGTAGGTGCTCGACGCCCTGTCCGGCAGCAGGGATGGCTGGGCATTGGCAGGGATAGAGGGGAGGAGTTGCGTGGGGGTGCCACGCGCTGGGGGATGTGGCCCCCTGTCGTGAGGGCGTGTGTGATCAAGTAAGTCGGACAAGAGAAGGAGAAATACTCGATTGGTCGAAAGTGACACAAACAGCAGAGCAGAGCAGAGGAGAGCGGAAAGATGGTGCACTGAGGGGGATGGAGGGGGGCTAGTGACTGCGCCTGCTCGTGTGTGCGTCGCTGCCTATTTTGTGTCGGCGAGCGCCAGCTTGTGCCTGTGCAGACTCGCTCCACCGCCTCCGTTTGCCTATCGCGTAAGAGAAGTGCAGCTGATTCCTGGGGAGAGGGGTGCCATGGTGGGGTATCTTGAGGAGAAATTGGTGGAGGGACAGGGAGAGGAGTACAACTGGGGGCGGAGACGTTGAGGAGGGGTGAAACAGCGCTGCCCCCTCCCCCACCAAAGACAGGGCCGGAGGGGTGCAGGAGGCGGCAAGACTGCGAAGGATCATTTGTTTCGAGGGCAGACGTGCACGCGCACACGCAGGCATGTGGCTCACGATGTGCGGCGTCATCATGCTGCTTCATTCGCTGAAAGAAGAGGCACTCGAGCTGCGCGCCTCTACCGCCTGCAAAAGGAAAGGATGGCGTTGACACTCGCCGCTCGCGCACAATGAGACATGTCGTGGCGGTGGGGAAAGAAAAGGTTGAGGAGAGTGTGGTCATGGCGAGACTCTGCGAATTAGGCACTCCGCGCCCCCTTCGCTCCCTGATAGAGCGGAGTCCTCGCCCCGCTGCCTTTCCTTTTCCTTGACAACTCTGCGGCGCATCATCGACAGAGGAAGGCGACACAGCAGACGCCAGAGGTCAGAGAAAAACTTCTCCAGTACGTGCACTGCACCGCACACGTGCGCGCTTGGCGCGTCTTGGGCGGTCCTCCCCCTCTTTACATGCACACAGGAGAAGGGAGGAGCAGGGCAAGGACGGAAGAGGAGAGGGCGATGAGGTGGATAGTCAAACACCCACGCACGCATGGTGATGGTGCCATTCTGTATCGTACATCGGAATAGCAAGCGAATAACAGAAAAGGTTGATCGCTGTACATCTGGAGATGTGCGCAGACATGCGTGTATCTGCTCGCATCTTCTATGAGGGGATGAGGCACAGGACTGTCTGCGTGTCAGTGGCCACTCCTTCCCCTTCACCCCGGCCCACTCCCTCAGCACCGTGCAATGGCTTTCTTCCCTAGCCATGGCTCGGTGTGCTGCCTCTTCGAGAGAGCGAGGACGGGTTGTGAGGGGACCAGCGACTCTCTCTCAAAGCGCTTCTTTTAGCATGTCTAGAAGACGTCCCTCACGCCGAGCGCGATGCCCCAAGAGCGGCAGCCGCCTGCAGCTCAACGCGGCGAGCGCGCATGGTGAGTTCAACCTGTGTCGCCGCCTGCCTCGAGGGCAGGTGCACGACGCCGCCCATCTTGTGCTCACCACCAGGCCCGCTGTTTCCGTCTGTCAGAGTTGTGTAGGGTGACGGTAGCGTGTAGCGCTGGGAGAGGGCCATGACCTCGTGTGCCTCATCCCCGCTGGCGGCGTGGAGGATGTGCGTGAGGTAGGCAATGCGAGCCGCCGCTGCAGCGGTCATTAACATCGACGGCGCTGTGCCGGTTTTCTCGTCCGCGGCGGCAGTGGCATCGGACTGCAGTGGCGACTGGATCTCGGCGGAGGCCGTGTACTCCAACCTCATCTCCCCTACACGCCCAAAGAGGCGCACCGCCAGCTGCAGGTTCGCGGAGTCGAGGAGACCGTAAAGCAGGCGCTGCGTTCCGTAAGGGATGCATGCGATGCTGCTCCCATCTGCGTTGGTGGCCATGCGTAAAGGCGATGGCGCTGCTACGGGTGCAGCACACAACGCCGCAGCGGCGTCGCCGCCCGTTACTTCCCATTCTGTGTGGAGATCGACCATACCCGGGACAGCGGCGGCAGAGACGGCAGCCCGTACGGCCTCGTCTATGGCGCTTTCACCTACTTCACTGCTCGAAGCCGCTGCGGAGGCAAAGGAGCCACCGGCGGCCTCAGCAAGCGCCTCAAGAACCGCGCGGTCCGCTGTGGCCGCGAGGGCGACTGAGTGCACTCTGCACGCTCTACCTGCATTGGCTACTTCGTACACCATGGCTACGGCGTCCTCGTCGGCTGGTTGACTTCCAGCATCCGACAAGATGATGATGTTGCGGACGTAGCCAGCTGGTATGCTCGTGGTGATACCGCGCCCTGTGATGATGTCGTGCAGGATGGAGGGAAGGTGGGGAGAGAGAGCGGCTGCGTCCCTCGGGGAGGCCGAGCACGACGTCTGCGCGCCCTCTTCTTTCATGAAGGCCAGCACGGATTCGTGTGGCACCGCGGAGGGCTGCACAGATCCATCTGGCAACAGTGACACCGTCCCACCGCGGTGGGCGTCGCGGCACAGGATTACATTGACGAGACACGCCGTACCATCCAGCGATCCAATCGCTGACATGACCGACTCTGCCGCTTTGGCGCCAAGAGCGGTGCTGTGCACGTCCACCACAAACATGATCTCCGCATTGATGGGGAAGTTAGCGAGGGATGGGGCAATGCTAACTACCATCGCCGCGGCGATCTCGGGAGTGGGGTCGCTCGGCGAAGGGTTAGGCGGGGGCAACGCGACAGTGGTGTGCAGGCGCAGCGGCTCTGATGTCTCTGTAACAGGTGCCCGCATGCAAAGCGGCATCTGCATGTACGCCTTCGTCGGAAGGTCTCCTCGGTACGTCAGCTGAAAGCGCGCGTCGCCCATGTAGTAGACGTTTACACCGGTGCCGGTGCCGCACATCTCCGGCAGAGCCTCGGTCCCCTTCTCGAGCGTCACTAGGCCTCGGAGTGGCACGAACAGCTGCGCGTCCACGCAGACACACAGGGAGCCTTCTTGCTGGGTGAGGTGTCGCAGCCGACTGCGCGCGTCAAGGAATTTTATGTACGCTCGTTGCACATCAGGCAGCCGTTGCACCGCCGGGATCAGCGAGGCAGGCAGTGTGAACACGATCTCGCCGGTGCGATGTGTCGCCGAGATGGGGACGTGGTAGACGGCCTTCATCAAGACAGACTCGCCAGGATTGACGTCCCACGGCACGTACTGTGTGGCTACAGCGGAGACACCCGTGTCAGCGAGTGGCTTGGCGCGCAGCGCACTTCCTGCCTCGACGGAACGCAGTGGACGCGATTGCTCATACGAGTGTGCGCTGATTTCTCGCGCGGGGCCCTGCAACATTGTGCGTTGCAGCTGATACGATGGTGGTGCCGGGTAGGCGGCAATTACCTGCACCACCTTGTTGGTCTCGTTCACATACTCGAGCGAGAGGATCACCTGCGCGGCGTAGCCCGAGAGACTCACCTGCACCTCGGCGGCGTGAAGGTAGAGGGGCTTGTACGTGTTGGCGAGTAGAATGCCCCGCTCTTGCGTCGGAAAGCTGGAGAAGGCGGCGCTAGGATCCATGGCTAACAGACAGGCACAACGTCTGTGAGGCGTAGCGCGAACGAGAGCAAGAGGGAACAGCTTCCACTTACCCTTTACGATATGAGCCCCTGATCGGGTTGCAGAGGAGCGTGTGTGTGCCAAGGCGTGAGGCCGGGAGAGAGGGAGGGAAAGCGAAGGGTGCGAGAGGAGTGTGCGCCGGAGGCACCTGATACACGTAAAACTGGGCGCAGGGTTGGGGAGGGAGAGAGAGAGGATGAGAAACAGGCAGTGGAGCTGTTTTCCGAGAGACCCCCCCCCCCACACACACACGTACAGGGAGTGGGGATGAGTGGAGGAGAGGAGGGAGAGGAGAGGAGAGTAAAGGCAACTCGGCGATGTGGTTTTCGACTGAAGTAGGGACAGAGGGCGAGTGAGGGAGGGGCAGTGCACGAGAGAAGCGCAGTGAGAGAAGAGGAAAGCCAAGTGATGAGGGCGATGAGGGCTGACGCACCACGCCTTTCTTTCTGCGAAGTCATCGGAGGACGCTTTAACGCTGCAGCTCTCCCGCGTTCTCCTCCTGAGGGAGAGAAAGAACAGCGGGAGGAAGGGCGGGAGGACAGAGAGGTTGAGCCCCACTGCTGAGCTGCGACCAGGTGATATTATGCGCGCACACACGGTGGAAGGCCTACGTGGAGAGATGACGGGTGAATACAGTATGAGAGGAGGAAGATGCAGCAAGAGAGAGCCAAGGTTGAGCGCGCCATCCTCCCTTCTCCCATTGCCCTACTGCTCCTCCCTCTTGCTGTCCGGCATGCCCCATCTCTCCTGCTGTCGCCTTTCTTTTCCTTCCGCTTGGTGGGATTCCCCCCTCACCCCGCTCCTGCCACCACGCTGTCATCGTATCTCTTGACAAACCTCCCCGAGAGCTGCAGGGGCCACACATCACATCACACAAAAAGATTAAGGGGCTGCTGCGTATACGTGCAGCAGGGGGAGGCACAAGTGCGGACATGAAGTGCGAATCGCACGCGCCTTGAGGACATCCTTCTCCGGAGTTACCACGCCCAGACACACAAGGCCATGCTGGACCACACCACTGTACACAGACACATGCGCACGGACCGGTGGCCAGGGGAGAAGTCGGCAAAGGCCACCTGGCCTCTCATGCCCAGGAGACCAGGAAAGCGCAGCTGGCCAAATTGCAACAGACAAGCGGGAGACCTCACGCACACCCACCCACCCACCCTACCCACATGAGGATACGGGAGCAGCTAACATACAAAAAAAGAGCCCAACTAGCTGCGAAGGGGGAAGTAAAGAGAGGGCGGTGGTGAAGGAGGTGAGAGTACGTGCGTGCATCTGGTGTTTGTATGTCTGTGCACGTGTGCTTGTGATGGCGCATCTTGCTGGGGCTCGTACAGGGCTGTTAGCGCTCTGCTCACGTCAAGACACGCTCCCCCTCCTGTTTCTCCACTTCATCACACCCTAATGACGCCCATAGACGTCGAGGCCTGCAGCCCTGACGGATGGCATCGAGGAGACGATGAGAGAATGACAGAGAGGGGCAATGCTCACAGCAGGGCGGGAGTGAGGCTTTCGATGCGAAAAGAAGAAAAATAGGCACAAACAAGTGACGCGAGAGAAGCGCAACCACAACTACCGGGCGCTCATCACGAGGCGACGATCTCAATTTTCTAAGCCTTTCGTCCGTCCCTGGACTCCTCCGAGCGAAAGGAGTGTTGGCCAGGACGGGGAGGACCGATGGGGAGGGAGGGGGGGAGGCATCGCGAGGGGAAAGATGCGGACGGTGAAAGGTAATGCCCCATAATAACACACACACACACACACACACACACACATACATACGCACACAATGCATAGACGGATGATCATCATCCCCCCAAAACGAGAGCCGAGAAGGCGTTGTCGCTGAGGCACGCACAGCGCTGCGTTCACCTGTCCTTCACCTTTATGCGTGCGCACTTGGGCGAGTGCACGTGCACACCTCAACTTCCGTCTTCCAGTTTCCTAATCCACGCAGCGGTACCTCGGAGACGGCGCTACATGCGCCTCTCTCTTTATCCTGACTTGCTCTTTTCTTTGCTCTTCCTCCGCACACACCGTTACTTGTGGAGGCGCATGCGACGCTGGCGGCTCTCCTCGTTCTTCTGCGCAATCAGCCACAACAGGGCTGCCGTCAGCGTTGGCGAAAGGATGTAACTGGCGCGGGGGTCGCTGTGGCGGAAGATGTACGCCATCAAGCAGGTGCTCACCACGAAGAAGACGCTGTTCAGGAAGAACAGGCTGTACCCCACCGCTACCTGTAGGCGCAGACGACGCAGTACCTTGGACTTCTCATCTGAGACTTCGGCAAAGTGGCGTTGACGTCCCCAGAACTCGCTCTGGACCATCACAACGTACGCCTGGCGTAGCATGTACGTCGTAAAGCCGGTGATGATGAGGTACAGGACGAGATTCGGGGCGTGACGCCAGTCGAAGCCGTTGATGGCATGCGAGAAGTACACAGGCTGAAAGGAGGTGATGAGCGCCACGAATATCAGAGACTGTTCCGGGTACTCGAGACGGTTCGCGTTGATGCGGGCATCGAGGAGGGCCTCGTCACTCTCCCGCTTAGGCGCCATGGTTCTTTTCGTTTGTTGTCTACGTTCGATGCTGAGGCGCAATCCTAGTTGGGTGGGATGATGGCCGAGGAGAAGCCGGTTAGAGAGCACGCGTGAGAGAGAACGACAGGAGTTGGTGCGCACACAGGGAGGGGAGCTGCTCGTTCTGTGATCGTCGGTGTGCAAGCGGAGAAGTATGCGATCCACCTGAGGGACGTTGGCGTGTGCGTGTGCGTGTGTGGAATCGGTGGAGCAGGGGGATGGTAGAATAGAGCACCGGGAGAAGAATGAAGTGTTAAAAGCAAGCCGTAAGGGAAGGCGAAGTAGCGAGCAACCGTGGACGACTAGGGCGTGGAGAAGAGGTTGAAGACGGCGAGATGCGACACGTGGCCTTCTGCACTGTCGATCACAATGTAGAAGGTGTGTGTGTGTGTGTGTGTGTGTGTGTGTGAGGGGGTCAGGACTGGGAGCACGGGTGTTTGTGCTCGCCTGTGAAGGGGAGAGGAGGGCGGCACTCTGCCCTTTGCCCGCTGTCACGCACCGCTTCCGCCCCACTCCCCGCCCTACTACACACCGATAACGATTGCGGCAGCAGTGCGAACGGTCGAGTTCATCTGAGTGACACGCACGACTTCCAACCCTTTATGTACAGGCGCACATCAAGTGAGGCGAGCTTTGATAATGACACGCCTCCCTCTACCCTCGTTCGTCTCTTCCTGTCCCATACTGAAAGCCTCTCGACACCGCCCTCTGGGTGTTCTCACTCAGGGCACGCTGAGAGTGGCAAGGAGGGCGGGAGGGGCGGGCCTTCATCCATGAGTTCCGCACCTTCACTGAAGGTGCCAGAGAGGAGGAGAGGAGGGTGACAAAGACCAAAGAAGGGGTCAGACAAGAGCGCCTCTAGGATGCTCGAACGCGTTCGATAGTGCACGTACGGAGGGACAAAATAGCGGCAGCACGCACGGGCTCATGCGCAGGGGATATGAAGTTGCGAGGGAGGGGGGAGGAGGGTGAGAGGGGAGGCAGGCGTGACGCAGGGGTGGATGGGTTAAGAGATGTTGCTTGTGGGAGAGAGACAGAGACAGCTCCACTGCACAGGCATGGCTCACCTCCTCTCCCTTTTTACCCACATTCTATTGGATCCTCTCAATCGCCTCGCTGTACCGCTTCGCGTCCTCGGCCAGTTCGTTGGACGCTGCCTTGACCGTATCCCAGCGGATTTTCAACCCTGTCTCCCCATCTCTCTTCGGGATGATGTGGAAGTGGACATGTGGCACCTCCTGGTGGGCCAGGGGGCCGTTGTTCTGAAGGACGTTGTACTGCATGGAGCCGTCCGATCCAGCAACCGCACGGCTGGTCTTGGCAAGCAGCACACCCACCTCAGCGGCGCCCTCCATGTCCAGCTCGTGCAGGTACTCTGCGTGCTGCTTCGGGATGACAAGAACGTGTCCCCGCGAGAGGGGATTGATGTCCATGAAGGCGAACGCCCTGGACGTCTCGGCGACCTTCGCGCAGGGAATTTCACCCGTGATGATTTTGCAGAAGATGCAATTGACGGCCATTGTGTGTGTGTGCGTGCGTGCGTGCTGAGTAATAAAGTGCGTGATACGAAGTAGACAGGCCACTTGAAGTCCTGAAAAGAGAGACACCGAAAGTAGCCAAACGTGCAGGGGGATGAGCAAAGTTAGGGTGTGCGTGTGGGCGTGTATTGTGAGGGAGGAGCAGTAGGGAGAGGGGGGGGCGAGGGCAAGCGGTGGCAGCGGTGTACACACACACACACACACACACACACACACACACAGGCAGCGGATGATAGAGGCGCGCCTTCCCGACTCCCCAGACAAATAAAGCGCCGAATACCGTCATTCCGTACACGCCCCCTCGTCTTCCCCCTTCGCTTTGCTGACTTCTCGCCACCACCTCCTCTCTCTCTCTCTGCGAGACGTCTTATGGAGTTTGCGCGTGCGTGTCGAGTCAGACGAAGAAGTGCAATAGGTGAAGAACGCACCAAGAGCGAGGTGACACAGCACCACCACTGCTCAGGCGAAAATCTATGACTGTGTTCCTCCCACCTCCCCACCCCCACTGAGAGAGGCGCACGCGCATAAGGGCACACAGCAAGAGGTACCGGATGAGTGCAAGCCCTTGTTGCCTAACCCCCCTTTCCCTGCTGCTCTCAGTCGCGTGTTTCCTCCATCGTGCGGGATGTCCTGGGGAGGCACCGTACCCTTCTCGCTTTCAAAGAGCGTTGGTGCGCCGGAAGCGATTGGCACGCCTCTCATGCCGGGACACCCGATTACGCGTGGTTACGGCTTCAGCCCCCTTACCGCCGTCGTCATCTTTGCCGCCAACCTCAGAGCCTGCAAGCGGCACAGAAAGGGACAGCGGTACTGCTGCAGGTGTGGGTCTCACCTTCGCTGCTCCGGCGCTTACCTCGACGGCTGCCACAGCCTCGTCTGTGCTTCCACCCTCGTCCGTGCTGGTTTTCCTCAGGCGCCGCACTCGGCGTTTCTCCTGCTGGTCCTGGGCAAGCCGGAATACATTGCCAGCCGCCTCTGCCGCTTTCAATGACGCTCTCTCGCTCTCCTGCACGGTGCGTGGGGTGAGGTGCTCACCGCTGTCCACATCGCCGTTCTTGTCATCGCCGGGGCCGAGTGAGGTGGGCGGCAATCGGCGTCGACCAAGCAAGCTAGTGCCGTTGTCTGAGCCGTCGGCAGGGCCGGTGTTGCCCTCAAGCAAAGCGGAAGCCACCGCCGCCGCCTTCTGTTCACTCTGCTGCTCAGCCGCCCGCTTCTTAATATCCTGCCGCTGGAGCTCGTCTTGTACTGCCACGGCAGCGCGAGCGCGGCGGAGTTCGTACCCCTCCTTGCGCCGCTCAATGCGCAGTACGATGCGCTCTGCCACGTTACTGCGCAAGCCAACGCCCGCAGCACCGTCTCCCTCGGTTGTTGCTGCCGCCGCGCTGCGTAGCTGCAGCAGTGCTGCGCTTGACAGCGACGACTCTTCTAGCTCCGTGTTGATAGCCTCTAACATGTAGTCCAGTGTGCGCATCGCTGCCTGCACCATTCCGTCGCGCCGCTCGTGTCGCTTGTCGCGTGACAGCAGTGTGAGGGCGATGTCCGCACCGCTCGCACCACCTCCCTCGCTGCTGCGTGCGGCGACGATCGCCTCGCTGACGGAGGTGGCGTAGTCCTCCAGGGTCTGTGTGAGGGTACTTAGATTTTCCCGCGCTATCGTCAGCTCCGAAAGCAGCTCATTCGTGGTGGGGTTTGCCGCCACGTGCGCTACCACCGCGTCCACGACGCGCAGGATTGTGGCGGCCTCGGCCTCGAGCAGAGTCAGGCCATACACCAAGAAGCTGGAGCTGCACTCCACAGAGAGCTCGAAGACGTTCACGTCGCTGGTGAAGGAGGTGAGGAAGGTGCGCACAAGGTGTCCCACAAGACGCTGCGTGGCGGTGCTGCCGAGAACCGGCTGCCGGATCGCGTTTAGCGTATCATGCGCGTGAGCGATGCACGCAATGGCGTCGGCGATGTACGGGCGCACTGCTGCTGTTGTATGCGGAGAGACGCGCTGCCAGTCAAAGAGCGGCTGCACAAAGCCCTGTCGCCTGACGAGGTCCGTGATGGGCTGCTGAGCCAGGGCCAGGTATGCGTTCATCATGGCGTCCACAGCGAGCTGGCAGTGCTCCTCCACGACTGACAGGTAAACTTGACTATACTGCTGCTGCTTACTGTGCAGCATCGCGGCGATATCGACTGGTGTCGCGCACAGCTCCGGCAACTGGCGCACGATTACTTCGAAGAAACAGGGCGTCAGCAGGTGCTCTGTGAGAATAGGCGTTAATGTTGTGGCGAGGCAGAGCGTGTCGGCCATGCACTCGACGACGCACCGCTCGCGCTCAGCGGGGTGCAGGGTGACGTCTGTTGTGGCTGTGCGGCACTTCAGCTGTAGCATATCAACGAAGGCGAGCAGGAGGTGCGAGAGGAGGGCGAGCACCAGCTCCTCGTGGTCCTGCAGGCTCTCCATCACCAACTTTCTGTGGAACTGCGCGATGAGCTCGGAAATAGGGTCCGCGACGGTGTCGGCGCCATCCCCGAGAACGGCCGGTCCGGAGGATGCGGCCTTTCCACTGTACCGTGCCGCGCCGGAGGCATCATCGCCCAAACGCTGTCGCAGCACACGCCGACGACGCGCCGCAGCATCGCGCGCGCCGGCGCCACCGCCGCTTCTTCCGCTCGCCACCACGTTCTCGTCGGCGTCGTCGCGCAGGTTCTCCGACTTGAGGGCAAAGAGGTCCACACTATTGAAGACCTCCGTATCGCGCACAAAGAAGGGGACACAGCGGTCCATTGCAACCGACAAAACGTTGAGCAGCTTGTGGACCGTATTGGAGGAGACCGACTCGCGACTGAGCCGGGCGCGGATGCGTGCGTCAAGTGACGTACCGGTGTGCCGCTGCAGCAGCGGGAGCGCCGTCAAGTATGCCTTGCTCAGGACGCCAATGCCGTGCAAGTAGCAACGTAGGGATGTGGAGCGTAGCAGCTCCAGTTCCTGCAGCAGGCGACCAACTTCCTCCACCTGCGTCCCCGTCGTGATTATGGCAGAACTGCTGGAGTCGCCAATGACGATCTTTAGCCGCAGCATTGTGTCACTGACGAGGTTCATCATGTGCATCCACTGGCCAAGGATGACTTCGTAGAGGATGGCCGCATGCAGCTCGATGCGCTCAGAACGGCCGTAGCGGTGCAGGTCACTCACTCGGTACAGTGCCAGGGTGCTCACAAAGCCATCCATGACGCTCCTGTTTATAAAGGCCAGGAAGAGGGTCTGAAGCGTGGCCGCTGCGTTGCTGATCATATGATGAACCGCCTCCACCGAGATGTCTCGCAGGCTCTTTGGGTGAGTGGGCTGCTGTGCCGCGCTTGTCTCAGACACGCCGGCTGCAGCAGGATGGAAAACGTGCGGTAGCGTTGGCACGAAGCGTATGCGCGGCAGATGGTCGATGGACCCGGACGCCACGCCGGCGCCCCCTGCTCTCCCTCGCGCATCCCCTGCAGCCGCGCCGCGGTTCGCTGTGCCCGTCACGGCGGGTTCGTCCTCGGAGACGTCGGCGTTGTCATCCATCTCCCCTGCGTGACTTAGCGAGCGTAAGTGCGTGCCAGTGAGGATGGTTGATGGTGAGGGCTGCAACCTCTTGCCGCCGCTGCCGCTGCCACTCGTCGCAGCGCCACCGGTACCTGCCACTACCTGGGCCCCCGTGTTGTCCAAGAGCTGAGTCAAGATAGCGTGCAGCGGCGAGCCTGGCTCAGGGGCAAAGTCGAACACTCCAGAGTGCAGCGTCGTCGCGATGCCGCCCCAGTAGGAACCGATCACGTGCTCGAGCGTCCCAACACACTCGGCACACAACCGCAGGGCGAAGGTGTTGAGAGAGCTTGACTGCGCCATCACGGCTGACTCGACATCAGCGCGCGTGAACAGCTGACTGAGCAGGGAAGAGCTGTGCATACGAATCTGCAGACAACTGGACACAAGCGCCGCATCCATGTCCAAGGCGCCGACCCGAAACTCGGTACTGGTGGGGAAGGGCGACTCCGGCGTGTTGAAGGCGTCCAGCACCCTCGACACGTAGGCGTCAGGGATGATGCCAACAAACCTTCGATTTTCGTCCGTCGGATTACCGCCGCTGAGTGCCGTGGCACTGCCACTGGGTGCGAAACCCGAATCGTCACCGTCGCCGCTCGTCCGCGAGACCGCAGACGACTGGTGGCGCCCGGCGCCGCCACGCGCGTTCAGCCACGTAAAGGAGTTGTCCTGGCGAAAGGAATCGTTTGTGTTGCCGATGAAACCTCCGTCGCTGCCGATACTGGCGCCGACGAAGGGGCTCGATGACAACCCGAAGCCGCTTGCACCGTTCCCGCCCAGCACCTCTGCCATCGTGCCTTCCCCAACGTCCGCTGCATCGCACTGCCTGTGTCGAAGCGCTTGCTGCCGCTGTCGCTCCTTCAGGCCGCGCGCCGCGTCCGTCTGCGCCTTCCACAGCCACCCACTCGACTCCCGCAAAAGACTAGCAGCGCTAGAGTGGAAGAGATGCCTCTGCTGGCGCTGCACAATCGATATAAAAAACTGCGCGGGGTGCTGGTAGGCGGTTGTGCTGTGTCGCGGCGCAGTGACAGAGGGGGCCGAAGCTGGAACAGCCCCATCTGTGCTAGCTTCCGGCACGGTCCTGTTCGGCGAAAAGCTAAGCGAATTATCCCCGAGTTTACTCAGCGACGCGGTGGTGTGGAAGCTGGAATCCTCTAACCTCACGGCAGCAGCAGTGCTGCCACCCTTCAGCGTGATACCTTCAGCTGTTGTCCCACCACTGGACAGCTGCGTGCGCAGCTTGGTCAGAACTTGTTCATGTTGGTCTCCTTCGCCCAGTGCCTCTTGCAGCACAGCGCAGAAGTGGTGCAACTTCACCGAGGCGATGCTGGTGTCCATCATCATGGACAGCGTGTCCTCGATGAGCACGGTGTCCGCCGGGTTGGCGTAGATGAGCTCCTCGGCCAGCTGGCTACAGAGGTACAGAGAGGCGCGGAGGAGGGCCATGGAGAACTTGTAGGCAAACACGCTGTGACCAACAGCGCTCACGTTCTTTGACGAGCCCGCTGCTGCTCCCACTACAGCAGCTGCAGGACTGCCTTGCCCGCCAGGCGGGGAGTGGTTATCTCCTGCTGCAAGTGACACCTGTACTGTCTTCAGCGGCTCCTCATCGTCTCCAGCTAGCATCGTACCGTCGATGAGGGAGTACGTCTCCTCGAGGTAGAGCATGGCGCGGCGCAGGTGCAGCACGGCCACCTCGTAGTTGGACACATGATTGACGTGCTGCCGCCATGCGTCGGCGTCCTTGAGGCGCACCAGCGGGGTGCCGCACCAGAAGTGAATCTCCTCTCCGCTGCCAAGTACGTACATGTCCGCGGCAGTGGTGCTGCCAGCGGGGGCCTCCAGATTGCCGTGCGCCTTGGCAGTAGCAGCAGCAGCAGCAGCAGCAGCAGCAGCAGGGGAGCTGTCCTCGTCGCTGTCGCTCTCGTCTTCGTTGTCTTCCTCGGCGCCGTCGTCATTGTAGTCGCCTGAGGCATCTCGCTTGACAGCTCGGCGAGACGCCTTCTTCGACTGGTCTTCTTGACTACTTGAGCCGAGATTCTCTCCAGTGTCCCCCTCGCGCGATGCACCGTCTTCGTCAACGTAGGAGCTGGAGGAGTTGCCCGCCGCCGTCTGTCGCCGCTGCGCTACTTTGGCGCCGCAACTGTTGTAGATTGCACCAGGGACACCGAGCACGCTGAAGAACTTGTCCAGCATGTCCTGACTCTTTCGACTCTCCTGCATCTCTAGAAAGGTATCTGTAATCGGCTGCACGAGCGAATCGCAGATGTTCAGTGCATTCTTGAAAGAGGTTGTGATGCCTTCGAGGGCCTCGCCGGTGAAGAGCTCCGCGTCAGAGTTGTACACAGCGTCCATGGCATCCTTAGAGTTGATAAACACACCGAGGTTGTCGCGAATGAGCTGCTTGAGAGCCTCCCCGGTTTCTGCCTCCGCAACCCCGACCTTGTCGATGAGCTGACCTTCGAACACCGAGTGTGAGACATTGGCCAAGGCGCGCTGGATGTACTTCTTTGGCTGAAAGGCGCGACTCGTGAGATCGAGCGGCGGTTGACGGTGATCGTCATTCTCCCCAAAGAGCTCATCCATGGCCGCTGTACGAGGACAAATGCACGAGAAAAACACCACAACAGTAGCCAATACAAAACATTGATTGCCCCACGACCCGCAAGGCAGAAAATGCTGACGAAGACAGAGGAATTCCTGATGTGATCAAGCACAGCGCCTCCTCTCCTCCCCCTCCCTGCCGTGTTGGTGTGCGTCTGTCTACTGTATGTATGACTGTGTGTGTGTGTGTGTGTGTGTGCGTGCGTGCTCGTAACGATGAGAGGTGGACGATAAGTATGGTTGGAGGGAGGTGTGCGCTTGAGAATGACAGAGTTTTCCAGACGGATGCTGAGTGTGACCACAATGGCGGGCGCATGCGGTTTGACTTCTTTACGGCGCCGTCCGGCCTATTGCACGTTCCCCATAGAGAAGAAAGGGCTGCGACAGAGTTCCTCTTGTGCACCTCACAGAACGATGTGTGTCTCTCTCGCCTTCGTGTGCGTGACTGTCTCCCTGGCTGCGTCGTCTTCCTCGCTCTTGAGCCCTTCGCTTGATGAAGGGTGAAAAGGGCGGTGGGGAGTCAACGGTGGTGAGGGAGGAGAGAGAGAGGGAGGGAGGGGGAGCGGCCACGTTCACAAAGCGCAAACGCATACGAACGACGGCTGAGGAGCCCATGCGCGCCGCGAGTACGGACACGCGCACACACCGCTAACAGTACCGTGTGTGATTTGCGAGTCGATGGTTACATCGGGGCCGTGGACATCAGATGCCTCCGGTAGCCAAAATGGTTACAACCGCCATCCGAGTAGCCCCCAGCAGCGCCGCAGTGCAGGCTGTCGCCATGTGGTACACCTTGCCGTTGCGCATAGAGCGCATCGCGTCACCACGCAAGGGCGACCTGGTGCTCTAGCTGCTTCAGTGTGAAGAATTGCCGCAGCTCTCCAGCTTTGAGTTGGCCACCAAATCAGTGCTCGTACGCATCGACTTGATGCAGGCAGAAAAAGGCGTTGTTGTTGTGCAAGGACGACAACGATGTGTCGTCGTGGTAGTCGCCTACCGTTACCGTTGCTGCTGCTGTTGCTCGTATTGCGCGCCTCGTAACTGGCCCCCCCCCCCCCAAGGCAGAGCCAATGCTGTATTGGGTGCCGCTGCTCACGCACACCGTCGGAAGTGCACCCGGTGAGGTGATTGCCTGTGCGAGAAAGGCGATTTCCAGGCTTGGCCACGTATCTTGCGGTTCGGAAATTGGGCCGGTGAGGTGTTATTCACGTGGAGTAAGAGATCCACCAGGAATGCCATACCGCTCCACGACGGCGGTAGTGCTCCAGTGAGTGAATTGCCACCTGGGCTGAGGTGCGTGAGCGGTGCCAGCGTAGGTCGTCTGGACAGGATGGGGCCAGTCAGCGAGTCGCTGGAGAGGCTAAGGTAGGCTGAGGCGCTCAGCGAGCTCCAGCTACCTGGTGAGGTGGAAATAAGCATGCTAACTAATGACGTCACCTTGACGACGGACGTCACCACTTGCACCGAGTCCACGTCCGCAGGTGAGTCAGCAAGCTGTCTGGCTCCGTCGCATCGTGGCTCGGGGAGAGGAGCTCAGCCTTACCTACATCGGTGTATGTGACAACTAGCGACGTACAGCAGTCTGTCCCCGTCCAGCAGAAAGCAACGCATGTGAGGCTTGCTGCCTCTCAGTAAAGTTGTTGATAGTAGATGACCTGCACGCCAGCTACCAGAAACAGCGGCGCTGGAGTGGGGTGGGGTACGTGCGGAGACGCAGTTGTTCTGTGAGTTCGGCCAATCCAGCAAGCGCGCGCACGTTTGTGTTTGTGGAGATGAAATCAGCTCTGCGCTTGCTTGGCAGCGTTCTATCCGCGCTGACGAGAGAGAGAATGACAGTTGCCTAGCAGAGACGATGTGCAGAGAAGGATATGAGAAGGGGGAGGGGAAGGGTGAGTGAGCGAAAAGGGTGTGGCCGCGCTTACGTGAGTGCCGACTTCATACGTGAGAAAGAGCCCCAAGTACGGCGCCAGTGAACTTTGGAGACACTGGTGGCCAGTGGCGGAGCAGAATCGGCGCAACTCTGCCTCTTTCGTTCTCCCTAACGTCAACCTCAGCGCATGAATCGTTGGCTCCGGTGTGCGTGTGCGCCACGTTTTGTTTATCTCGTTCGCTCCGTTGAGGCAGGCAAAGAAGCACAGCGCGGAAGAAACGAAACACAATCACCAATACCCCCCCCCTCCCCTCCACACACACCCGCGCCGGCACGCCGAAAATCGAGCCCGGAGAGAGCAGAACGCGAAGCAGTGCAGTGAGGGTGAGCGGGTGGGCTCTATCAACGACACTCAGAGGAAAAAGTAGCCTGGGAGAGCGAAGGGACTAAGGGAGAAGCATGCGATCGTTTTTTTTGCGTTGCCCGAGTCCATGTGCACGCGCTTGTGTGTGTGTGTTTGTGCCGGGGTGGGGTGGGGAGGACGAGTCACACCGAGTCGTACCGTACAATGCACTCCTGTGCTGCCACCACCGTCGTCTTTCCGGCCCAGCACGCAGCGCAGAGAACCAGTCGACTGTGTACGCCACGAGCGCAGGGCAGCGTGATGAGGAAGAGAATAGAGAGGGGGCATCAGAGATTGGGGTGGGTAGAGAGATCGACGAGGCACATTTAACCACCAGCCGCAGGTTGCAGGAGCCAGAGAGACAAGGAAGCACAGGAAAGGATGACACAGATCAACAGGCACACCCCCCCTCCCCCACGCGACGCCCAACAGCGAAGAGCGGCACAGCGAAGGGGAAGGAAGCACCAACAACAAGCAGCTTCGTCAGCACCACGGGCGATACACTATTATAAGCCCGAGTGAAACCTACGAGCGATAGCACCAGCGCCGCCCCCATCACTCAACAACGATCCATCAGGACGACCGAGCAAGGCGATAAGCGGAGCCGCCGATCTGCGCGCGGGGGGGGGGGCACCCAGACACCCAAAGAGGGGGGCCAACACGAGTGGAAACAATCAATAAGAAGACAGTCCCTATAGAGCACTCGATAGGTGAACGCTACTCACACAAACACCCCCCTCTCCGACACCTTCGCAGAGAGAGGGGGAGAGGATAGACCCGTAAGGTCATTCATTCTCCGTGCCTCTCTTGAATAGTGCGCCACGGTACTCACCACCACCACCACCCCTCCCCCCGGCTGTGGGGGAGGAGAGATAAGATCAGGTAAGCGGCAGGGAATGTACGAGACCTTACCGCCGATTGGGGTCTGTGCTACCGGCGAGTGCCTCGATTTCCGGCCGGCATGTGTGGCTCTACTAACTTACTGCACCAGGGCCGCGCTACACAGCGGTGTCTGCTGGCGAGCCTGCCGTAAGATTCACTTCGGTGAAAGAGGCATCTTGCACCACACACAACAACTCGGAACCCTTTGTGACCTGCTGGACAGAGGCGGCACATTCGATGGCGGGTCGGGCCACCTGTTCTCGCACCAAATTTCGCATGCGCTTTTCGTAGAGCAGCCTGTACCGGTCACGATAGTCCACGAGCAGTGCGCGACTCACAGCTTGGGTGTACAGCAGCGCCTCCTCGTGCGTGCGGTCGCGCGTATTCATGAGCTGGGCGCTGGAGAGAAACTGGTACTGACCCAGCACCACATCCACCGCGTCCAACACTGCGTCAATCAAGTTGGCCTCGAAGCTGAGCCGTAGGCACATGTTCAGATACTTGCGCTCTATGTACTCGCGCTCCTTCTGCGTCACGGCGTCGAGCATGCTGACTGCAAGGTGGTACTCGCTGCCAAGAGCGTCCAGCGCAGGACTGGACCGCAACGTACGTTCGTAGTTCTCGAACGATTGCGCCACCCTCAGCTGCGCGTCCCTCGTGTGCGCCAGCGCAGCCAAGTACTTTTCGAAGGAGCGCGCCGACGCCTTGAGCGCCTGCTGGCGCCGGGCAAGTTGCTCACACACCCGAACCCAAGCACAGGCATCTGACTTGGCCGAGGGCGGAAGGTACGTCCAGTCGTACGTGAATGACGAGGACGACGTGGGCACCGGCACGCTGCCGCTGCCGTTGGGATGCGCATCGGAGATGCGACCGCCATTTGAGTGGTCATCGTTCTTGGGGCTAAAGAAGAAGTTAGCCACGGACCGCACAAGGCTGCTAGACTTGGCGGCGATCTTGTTTGCGGTGTACTCGGTGAAGCTGCGGTGACGCTTACTGCACTCACGGAAGGGGTGTGTGGCGAGGCGGAGGTCGCGCAGGGCTGCCCGCATGCGTAGCAGCGTGCCGGTCTCGAAGGTGTCACGCGGGTCCAGGAAGAACGGCGCTATCCATTCAGAGAAGAAGATCACTTCCGGCATGTACGCGATTTCGTTGAGGAAGAACTGGAGGTTGTGGCGCTGGGCCGCAAAGGCATCCGAGGCGCTAAAGTAAGTCTCGATATCGCTAACGCTGTTCTTGCGCGGCAGAGGGGACATTATGAGTGTTGGAAATTGGTACGTGAGAAGCTCCCGCAGATCGACCACCTCACTGTACCGCCGATCCACGCTTGCCGAGTTGCCGCGAGACCAGTCACTGCGCCGCACACCGACATCGATGCCGGAAAGATGCGGCGCGTCGGTCGGGACATCCGGCACGGTGAAGCTCGCGTCGTTCTCCGCGAGAATCTCTGTGGTAATCGGGAAGTACGTGATGGGGCGCACCATTTCGTTGCCTTTGAAGGCGGCGTCTATCCGGAACCGGGCGAGGAGGACGCGGCCGTGGGTGTGCGTGTGTGACGTGACGGAGGGCTCGCCCTCCGCTGCCGACGGAGCCGACAGCGAGGCGTGCGGGGTGGTAGAAGTGAAGGCTGAAGACGCTGTGTCGTGGCTGACGCTTGTGCAGGCAGCTTTCGACTGGGGCTGCGGTGGTGGTGGCGGTGTGGGGGTCTTCGTACGGGCGAGCGGCACCATCACGTCGCCGACGGACGCCTTTGAGGGCCCGATGACGGGCGGCTGAGGAGCCGGCGCGGCTGTTCGCTGGTATTCCTCTTCGAAAGGGTTGGCATGGTTGGACAGCATGATTGCACGGGTGACAGTCGGGGGGGGGTGGAGGAAGGGGAGTCCGTTGGGCGTGCGTTGAGGAACGCTCACAGTGCTCGAAACTAAGCCAGCAAAAAAAACACACGATCGATGTCCTGGTGATTGTGAGGAGGGTGAGGTAAAGCACAGAGAGGCGGCGGAGGAGGAGGAGGAGAGAAGAACGAGAACGAGAAGGCAATGAGAACCAGTGAAACAACCAAGAGACACAGGCACGGCAACGGAGAGGGATTCGACAACGCACAGGAGATGCACTGGCGGCTTCTGTGTGTAGCTGAGCGTGCAGGAGTGTATAAAAGGGAGTGAGGAGTGAGCGGGTGAGTGCGAGTGATGAAGGAAAGAGAGAATGGGATCAAGGAGAGGCTAAGCGATCAAGGTACACACACACACACACGGATTTCGAGATGCACGATGTACTTTGCCTGGGACGAGCGATGCTTCGTATATACGTGTGGGTATGTCTGCGACTTCTTCTGGTCTCTGACACGCTGTGGATACTGTGATGGGCGCAGGGGAGGGAAAGGGAGTGCGCTGTGTGTGCGTGTGAGCGCAGCAGTGCCCTTCCCCCACAAAGGCGAACAGCAAAAGAGAATAAATGTGGGTCGGGTATCGGTGAAGGGAACGGGAATGGTGGGGAGGGCGGGGGGGAGGGCAATGACCTGCCGCAATGTGAGGGAGCGCTCCGGGTTGAGAGAGGGAGAAGATGGAGGAGGAAAGGGAAGGTCCACACATCGTCAGCATGGCCACTCGTACGCACCTCGAGCACAGGCAAAGAGTCTCCCTGGCTCAATAGGAAGACACGCCGCCTACAACTCTGCATACACTCAGCGCGCCATGGGGGGAGGGAGGCATATTTGAGCTTCATCGCCGCGTCGAGTGTTGTGGATTGGCTCATTGCAGCTCATCTGCCTGTCCATGCGTGAGGTAGAGGGAAGAGAGAGACACGCCACATCGGCGTGCTGCTTCCGCTTCTTCTTGTCGGCCTGCCTTTTATGAGCGCAGTGTCGTGCTTGGAATCCGCCCACTTCTCTCTTTTCCCGCGTTGGGCTGGGAGTAATACATCGTCGAAATCACACGTAAATCACACCGGGAGAAGAGTACACCCCCCACCCCACCCCCCAAATCGGAGATGACCAGCGACTCCCCCTTCCGTTCTCTCCCGCAGGACCGTACTCAAAGCGCACCACACCGGAAGACAAGGCTTGTGCCCCTCCCCCCTCCCCACACACACAGAGGAAGGGTGGGGTGGGGGTGGGGGTGGGGGGAGTCGCGCAGGACATGGGGGGATCAAACAGGAGAGTGACAGGAAAAAGAGTGCGTATAGAGGAGCCCCTCTCAGAAACTTGGGTTGACGCACCTCTCGTAGCCTACGTGATCCCCCCGCTTCTGTGTGTGTGGGGGTCCACCGTGGACGCTGGTCTAGGGGCGGTATATGACTGCCTCTCTTCATAAGCGCGCCGCCTCACTTTGGGTAGTGGCTGAGCTCATGCTGGAGGGAGATGATGGTGGACTCCTGCTGTTTGATGCGCTCTGTTAACTCCTTGTGGCGGTCCGTCAGCTGCACTAAGCGGGTACGGTAGTCGTAGATGACAGCCTTGCGCTTCTCGTAGTCCATCAATAGATCGCGCGAGCCGACCAGGGGCATGCGCTCCTTCATCCGTGTGTTGGCGCGCAGGTGCGCGTCGCGGCGTCGCTTTGACTTCGCTAGCTGATCACGCGCACCGCCGAGCTCCTCATCCGTGCTCGCGACATGCTGACGCAGCCCCGCGTTCTCCATTCGCACGCAGTCTAACTTCTCGCGCACGTGTGTGGCAATGTGAATGGTGTTGGTGACCTTGCTGCGCAGCTTCAGCACCTCCTCGGAGCGCTCCTCGATCTTCTCGTTGAGGGTTGTGTTCTCCACCTTGAGCTGCTCAAAGTCGATGAGGAACATGTGGTGGTTGGCGGCATTCGACTCTTCACCGTCCTGGCCGGTGGTGGCTGCTGTTGCGGCGGAGTTGGACGATGGCGATGCCGCGCCTCCTTTGGCCGCCCGATGCAGTCGCAGCAAGCGGTTCTTGAGTTGGAAGTAGCGCACACGAGAGGCTCGGATGGCGCTGCGCTGCACCACCTCGCGCTCCACATACTGCGCTATCGCGTCAGTTGGAATTGGTCGGCTTGACCGCATGAAGCGCACGCTCGCTGCCAACTCTCGAATGTGCTGCTGAAAGTTCTGCTCCTGCAGGGCAACCTCCTCCATGATAGGCTCGTAGCGCTGCCGCTGCAGCTCGAGATCCTTCTTGAGAGCGGCGCTCCGTCCCGCCACACGCTGCCGCTCTTCCGCTACCTGGCGCACAAGGACCCAGTACGCCGCTTCCGCATCGGGTGTCGTGAGCTGCGTCACATCGTCCTCGCCGTTGCGGCGGCGCTGCTCCGCGTAGTGACGGGATAGTAGTTGCTGGTATGCCAGGTTCTTCTCGAGCAGCGCCTTGCGCTTCGCCAGGAGAGCGCGGTACTCCTCTACACACGCATGGCGCTTCTTCTCCAGTGTTTGCGATGCCTGCGCAAATTCATCAAAGCCACCGTTGGACAGCGGCGGGTGCGCATCATTCTCTTCGCTTCCGTCCTTCTCGTCGGTGCCGCCAAACGCGCCAGGGGCGACGAGTAGCAATCCACTGCTGAACATGCTACGCCGCGCAGCATCCGGCACCACGCCGCGCAGCTCCTGGTACTCGCGCCATCGCCGTTGAATCACAGATGCGGCGGCGTGCTGGCAAGCCTCCTCGCGCCGATGCTCCTCAGCATCCTCGTACATGATCGAATTGTCACGTATGTGTGCTTTATGTGTTGCTTCTGTGGCTGAGGGTTCTAAAGCGGTTGACCCACAAGAGCGGGGCTGTTGCGATTGCCGAGGGAGTAGAAAGGGGTGGCATTGCGTGGGCGTGTGCATGTGGGTGGACGAGGAGTGGAAAGGGGGAGGAGGTAGAAAATCCCAGCGTTAGAGTGGGGGACACGCCGATTGGGGACGTGCGTTTGTGGGCGCGTGTGGCATAGGACCAAGGGAGAGGCGTGCGCCAGTCGGCGAGAGTCGCATAGCGCGCCATGGTCAGTGGAGGAGCGAGCATTGGGTCCCAAGAAGAACCATGGATATCTGAGTACAAGAGACAACTGGCGGAGGGCGGGTGTGCAGCGGAGGCTCCGAGTTGTGCCTTTTCCCCACTTCCTACACACACACACACACACACACACGTACCACCGCCACGCTATCGCAGATCTCCTCTTCACTCCTCAAGCCTCGCAAGCATGAAAAGGACTGCGGCTTCTCTACATTTTAAAGTGCCGGACAACGGCTCCTTGGCCTCCCATTCCCCAGTGGGCAGCCGTAGGGACACACACACAGAGACGAGGGGCACAACAGCGGAGAGGGAGAGGGCGGGGAGAGAGTGTGTAGAGTTGAAGAACACTCGGAAAAAGAAACGCGAGAAGAGGATGAGAGAGGCACTTCGAAGCAGATAACAGCCGGAGAGAGAAGGAGTGATAGGCTGACGCAGAGGCACGCCTTTACCGCGTAGGCAACCGGTAGTGTCGCGTCCTGAACGTGGAATAGCTCGCGTACTCTCTCTTGATTAGGCTCGTAGAGCAACATCCACACACCCACGCATGCACGAAGCGACACGGCAAACATCAGCAGCACCTCCCCTCCGCGACGGAAAGAAAGAGACGAAACGCAAAGCCGATGCAAGAGGAGTGGTAACACACGAAGCGAGCAAAGACAGAGGTGCAGGGTGTGCCGCGTTAGGCGCAAGGGCGCACACGCACACGCACCCCCACACCCACACGCATACACACACATAGACAACCATAGCTCTACACATGGCCTTCCATAGGCCCCAGCGGCGAAGAGGAGGAAGAAGAGATGTTCGTTCTTGACAGCATGCGCGAGCTGGACTCTGGTGCACTCCTGGGGGCGTCGTCACCCGCCTCTTCTTCTGTGTGCTCCAGTAAAGAGCTCAGCGTTTCCTGTGACACCGCCCCCCTCGACGAGGCCGACGAGGCTGCAGCAGAGGCCGCAGAGGGAGGCGTGGCACAGCCGTCTCGCAGTGGTGATGATGCCACTTTTGGGAGAGGCGCTGGTGTCCCCATCCCTGGTGGCAACGGCGCAGGAATTGATTTGACTTCTTCGCCGGTTGTGAGGTCTGGCGAGGTCCACAGCAGTGCTGCCTGCCGTTGTGCTCGGCCCACGTCGCGCTTCTCTTTGGCCTCCCGTGCCAACTTTTTCTCCATCTTCTCGAGCTTCTCCAGCGAGTAGGACTTGATGGGCAGCAACTTTGGCTTGCACAACTGCAGTTGCATCTGTTTCATTTCGGAAATAACGAGGCCACGTTCAGGGAGGACGGCCATGGCCACCTCGTCCATGACATCATCAGAAGGCCCATGAGTGTCCATCTCCACAGGGAGAGGGGGGCTGCGCTTGCTGCCCTTGATAAAGCGGGGAAAGGTGTCTGTTAGTGTGAGTGCCTGAGCCGATGTTTTTCCTGTCGGCTCGCCTGAGATGGGGGGAGGCGGTTCACTACGTGCGCGTGTGCGACTATGACCTCGACAGGGGTGCTATGGCGACTGGGCCTCAGACTTGATCGTGATAATCAAAGCAGAGGGGATGTTGGGATGATCAGGCCGCTGTGTGAAGCGGGGGCACCGGGGACAGGGGGATGACAGGAAAGGGGGTGATGGAAGAGGGTGGAGAGTGCATGGGTAGGAAAGGTGGCGGAGTGGCGCTTACACACGGAGACTCACAGGCGGCATGGCGACATGCCCATCCACACCTTGTTTGCAGGTTCATCACTGGCACCGCTTGGGTAGGCTTATGCGTTTACGTCTTCAAGGCGAGGGAGATGGAGAGTGTGAGAGAGGAAGGTGAGCGGCCTCAGTGCTGCGACGCCAATACACAAGATTGCGGGCAGAAACACTGAAAAGCTTCTGCAAGTATGCCTGCGCTCAAGAATGCCGTCCTTCGCCTGTTTCGATGCGCATGTGCGTCTTTTCCCTCTTGCCACCCCCTTCGTGTCCGATGGGCTTTACTCTTGAGCTTTCGGTGGCTGATGTCTACCCTCAAAGATCGGGCGTGCAGAGGGAGGAGGAGACGAATGGCGCCGTTGTCTGAACTGGCCTCGCAATCGAGGGAAAGAGGGAGGCATCCATTTCTTCACAAGACACTAAGCGCGCACGAACGTAACTAAAAACAACCGAAGACCGCATTAAGCGAGCGCGCAAGAACGAGGAGGGTCAGCGATCCGATCGTGAGATGACAGCGCTCTCGCGGGGAGACATGACGCGTGCGTGTGGCCATGCAGCACGATTGTGGGACACCCCTCTAACACACACGCACACACACATGGCACGTGCACTCCGTTGATTTTCAATAAAAAAAAAGCCAATGCCACGGAGAACAAGAGAGCGAGCAAGCGAAAGCCTGATTCGATGCTTTGAAAGCCACACCCGCCCTCCCTCCCTCCCTACAGACACACACGCCCACACTGCGCCGCTTTTCTCATTCGCTCTTTGTTCGCTTGCTGAGCTCCTCTTTGTCCGGGTCACTGCAGCGCGTGCGTGGCGGCCCGTTCACTTTTTCAGCTTTTTTTTCCTGCCTTTAATTTGCACTTCTTAAACCTCCGGCACGGACCCACGCAACCGACTGTCTGGCGCACGAAAGGGCACCAACCGCAGGCGCTCAGGAAAGGGGGAGAAGATGGCGTGCGTGCGTTGGTACAGAGTAGGAGGACGTGCGAGCGAGATGCTAATTCAGCCATCCCATCAAACGCGCCCGGACCCCCAGACATGTCTCATGCCACACACACACACACACAGCCTCTCCTCTTCTTCTTACGGTGCGGTGAAGGGAGCCAGTGGCCACGACCGTCTTTTCCGTTCTAGAAGAGCGACATCTCACCGTCTATGCCCTCTGCTTCCTCCTCTTCAATCTCCACCTTTGGGCGAGGACCGTTTGACTCGAGTTCTTCACCAGCCAGCACGTGGCTTAGCTGCGCGCGGAAGTTAGACTGGTTAACAGTGTGAGCCTGCAGGAACTGCTGGCGCCACACGACCTTGCCATCCTTGATCACGAAGGCCATGGGGCACGACATCACAGAGAGGTTTGATACAGCCGCGTAGCTCTTGCTGACCATCTTGCCCTCGTCGTAAACGATGTGGGGCGGAGACAGTCGCAGCTGCTTCTTCGTGTTCTCATCAATGATCTCCTTCCCCAGATACTTCTCCGTCTTGGCGATGTCGGCATCAGTGCTGATGCCGACGAACACCACCTTGTCCCCCATTTCTTCTGATAGCACCGTGAACTCGTCGTTGCACACGTCAGCACCGCGGTAGAAAGTGTTGAAGAAGTACAGCACGTACACCTTGTCCACCTCGATCGTGAGATTTCCGCCCTTGATGGGGTGTGTCGAGTCGACCTTCGGTGCCTCCTTGCCGAGCGAAGCGTCATCACTGTAGGTCTTGACGTCGATGTCTGTCATCTTCGGTTCTTAAGTGGATGTTAGGAAAGGAAAGGGGGGAAAGGTTGACACGAAAGCTTCGAAGTGGTCGAGAGAGAAAACAACTTCTAAAGCGCTGTGATGAGTGCGCGTATGTGCTCCAAGATGGATAGAAAGAGTACGAGAGAGCGGGCGGGGGCGGGCAAGTATTTCAGTTGAGATAGCGATGGTCTGAGGGGGAGACACTGGGATGCCATACAACCCCCCCCCCCCCACACACACACAGTCGTCCAGTTGGCAGACACGGCCATAATGCTCAAGCTTGTATGCGTGGTAGAGTAGGTCACTACTTCTCCAGCTGCTGAACTCAGGTGGCAGATGAGAAGTGATGCGGCAACTGCAAGCACAACCTTTTAGGAAGAGGGTAGGTGCTATTTCACCTCGAAGCTATCTCTCTCCCCCCTCCATCTTACTCTTTCTGTCGCCACCTCCCTCTTCGGCGGCATGGTTGCTCAACTTCGGAAGTAGATCACTCCATCCATGAGGGACATGAGCGTGGCACCCAGAGAGTTTGTGTACGTGCAAGCGGTGCCTTTTGTACGCACACACGCAAGCAGAGCCCTCGGAGAGAGGAGACTCGACACACACCAGGGAGGGAGAGAGACGTGAAAACGATGGAAGAAGAGGCTATTCGCCCCTCCCTCCCCCTCGCTCCACCAACATCGCCTCTGCTTGCATCCACCACGGATGTATCCACCAGTTCCCCCCCTTACTTACCCTTACACACCGTTGTGCCTCGTGGCGATGTGCCAGCAAGGTGTGAATGCCCAATGGCGAACAACTAGCATATCACATGCCGAGTGCACACCCAACGAGGTGAGCAGTGCGGCTGGCGGTGGGAGGAGGGAGCGAGAAAGAAGAGGAGAGGGCGTGATGGAGGAGGGGCGGGCCAACCACCACAGATGCCAAATTGATTAGGTTCGACGAAGACGACGTCAGCAGTACACCTGCACACACAAAATGACACATGAAAGACACGATAAACTTTGTCGAATGGGCTCCTATGCACGATATATATACATGTGTGTGTGTGGTGCAACTACTGAGTATCCCAGTCCTCGTGGCGCAGGTAGCGGTGCTCAAAGGTGTTCGCGGAGATACTTTGCGTCCAGCCTCTCCCCAGCTCTCTTCGTCAACTCCTCCGTTCCGTACAAGCAGCCCGCGCCCCAAATCTTCAGTTTCCCATAGAGCGGTTCCATTTCCCCAATGTGGGTGCGTGTCTTCACCGTGCTCTCATCTAGCTCCTTGATTGTTGCCAGCAGCTGCGTCGCAAACATGAAGCCGCAAGAAATAGGTCGGTAGGTGGCTGAGGTGCGCCTCGGAGCAGTACATACCCTGCAGACAGCCGAGGTCGTCGTAGTCGTCCGTCTGCAGACCCATGCAAGTCATAGCCTTCTCGTTCCATGCCTGTGGCATATCCTTCACCCTGAGTCAGTCTTCCACCACGTTGCACTCAATTTCGTAGCGCAGAAGGATGTGCCCCGAGCAGCTCCCCTCGTCCTCCTTCACACAGTTGTAGCCGCACGCTACCCATTGGTTGGTCTTGCACGCTTTGTCGACCGTGAGGGCCGGTTGGTCGCTGAAGGAGTGGCGAAGAGCGGGAGTCAGGTACTCTACCAAGTGCGACTGACTCTCATGGATCGTCATGGAGTGTGCCTCACTTACCGGCTGCCCAAGCAGCTCGCGCGAGCCGCAGTTCTGCCTGTACTGGGTATGCCCTCTCTCGTGGATCGTCGCCAGCAGACACCCGATACGGCTGTCTGGCAACCAGCAGTACTTCATCTGCAAGGCCTCCATCACCATCCCGCCAAACGGGTGCGGCAACTCGTCGTAGCGACCCACATCCCGGACGTACTTCCACAGGGCCATCATCAGCTGCCGACCGAACATAACTAGATTCTCCTCCGCGATCGGGATCGGCAGCTCAACGGGGCGCGTATCCATGTCCCTTCGGTTCACCAGCACGTCCTTGTACAGCGCTGCCAGCTGTGTCTTGCGCGGCAGAAGCTCTTACAGCAGCTGCGACGCGAACTCGTGCAGGCCCGACATTTCGCGGAGGCTCGCGGGGTTCACCTCGGCGAGGTGGTCCTTTACAAGCAGCGCCTCTTTCAACAGGAGTGCAGCGCGCGATGCTGTGTACAGATGGCGCACGTATAGCTCCCGCTCTACAAGCGCGTTCGCACGGGTCATCGCACCCTTCACAGGGATCCATTGTATGTCGCAATGACTCAGGGCAATCAGGCACTGCAGGGTGTGCAGCTTCAGATGTACTGCTGCTTCATTCCTTCATACACCTGCATGGCGCCGCTGAGGGGTAGGAAAAGGGGTCAGGTGGCTAAGTGGGAAATAAGGCGACTGAGGTGTTGAGTAAGCGCAGTGAGTCGACTTCTTGAGCCAGCGTGAGCGCAGGATGTGTGCAGGCCTCTGCGTGGAGCATCACAGCAGGCCGAGGGAAATCCAAGGGGAGACCGACACAGGAGAGAAGTAGAGGAGGAGAATGGGCGAAGTGCGTTGTGGAGCTGCGGAGAAAGGGCAAACTGGGTGGCACGGCAGTCCATTGACGACGTTCCGGTGGCGGAGTGTTTGCACAGGTCGGCTCGCGGTGGACAAGTTGTGCCAGCCCTCCCTCCACCCTTCCAAAACCCATGCAACCCCTTATCCACAGATTGGGGACTGAGAAGGACGTGGTGCGGCGTGCAGGACCGCCGTCGCATACATGCGCATTCATACGTGCGCACATGGGGCGATTTGTTCGTGCGGGTGTGTCTGCTGGGACGCGTAGCCGGAAAAGCGAGAGGGGCGCACAGAGACGCCGGCGACATGCGTGCACCGCGAAGCCAAAGCGAGGAGGGAAACACAGCCAAAGAGGAGAGAATACTGCGCTGAGAAAACGACAGCCAAATGATGCTGAAGGGACTCAGAGGGAGGAGGAGCGGCTGCGGCGGTGGGGGAGAGCCAATACGAGTTAAGAGAGAAAAGCGTATATTCTGAGCACATACACACGGACGCGCACAGACGCCGCATCGCTGTGACAGCGTCGTATCGCGCGTATGGAATCGAGAGAGGGGAGGAGGAAAGAGAAGGAGGATGATGCGAGAGGATCAGTCGCGCTACCTGTGTAGCACGTACGTGTGAGTGAGTGGGACGGGTGAAGAGCCCACGGCTGACGATGAACGCAGATTCCATTCACACCGCGGAGGGTGTCTATCAGGTAGTGGGATAACGTGCACCTTCCGCTGAGAGCAGGAGCACTTCGCTGCGCAATGCTTCATCTGATCAAAGCGACTACAACGCCTCTGACGCTTCTGGCAATGAGCTGGCCTGGCAGTGCTCGGCACTCTCAGGGGCAGCGCAGTGCTGTGGGCGCCGTGGTGCGTCTTTCCACAAAGAAGGCGCATTTGGGCACCGCTGCACTTCCCGTTGCACCGCCGCGGCGGAGCGACGGAGTTCGCGCACCAGTGTGTTGCCGCGCAGAAAAGCTGCATCCACAGCTACCGTGGTCCTGAGACGCGTAACGGTATATCCCAGCCGCAGCGGTTCTTCTGGCTGGCCGTCCGCTGCTAGAGCGCCGGGGTGTACAGCAGCTGCCCTGTTGCACCTCTCCGCGCACTCAGCAGAGTCTCGCAACAGTCGAATGAGGGCGGCATACTCGGTAAAGGCCGATGACGTTAGCGGTATCCTGCCAAACTTGCTCTGCATGCGGGCCACTATGTCGCTCACACACTGCGGCAGCCAGTGAGCATCGCTGCCGCCCTGCGTAAGCTGAAAGCGTACGCGGCAGACATGCACCGCCGCCGCCATCAGCTCGCAGCGGTACGATGTGTTTGTGCAAAGGTACGCCGCCAGCTCAGCGAGGGAGAGGGCGCATGTCAGCAGCGTCTCTGCTAGCGCAACTTGCGCCAGTCCAGGTACTTCGCCGCGCTCGCGGATGCTGAAGATTGCCTCGAGGATCCAACTGGCCGTCTGGACGGCTTCCTCAACAAGAACCTCCATCGCCCACGGTGACTGCAGCTGCTCCTTCGACACAGCTCCACAGGCGCGCGCCAGGGCCACGTGCCGCAGACTGCGCAGACGCAGTGAGGCCAGCAGAAGTGCCAGCCAATCTCGGGGGAAGTCTGGCAAGACGGCGCCGGCGTCATCTGCCGCCACAGCAGCCCTGAGCACCGAGTCTGCAACATAGATAACTTTGCAAGCCAGCTGATATGCGCAGCCAAGACGACTGTGAGTCAGCCGAAGAAGAAAGCGGTGGTTGTTGCGCCTCTCTGTGCACGCGGCATACACGTCTTCTTCCAGCGTTGCGCACTGATGCTCCAGCAGGCTAAGCGCCCACGTGGCGACGCCCTTGTCTGCACTGTTGGGTGTGGCAGCACTGTCAGCTCCAAAGGCGACCCGGCACGATCGCAGCTCCTCACGCACCTGCTGAAGCGCTTCCCGCGGCGTCACGCCCGCCGAGCGCTGCAGCAGTTCTTGACAGCGAAGACCCCAGCGCTCTTGCTGTTTCGCAAAGGCGGCAAGCGACCACATTGCCGGAGACGATGGGGGTTTGAGGGGTGGCGTCGACAGGGTCTGCGCGGCAAGGTCGAAGTCAACTGCCAGGCTGCGCAGTCTCGCCTCGCCTGCGGGCTGTACGGGTGAGGCATGCGCTCTTGTGGTCGGGTGCGGCTGCGAGGCGCTGCGGCTTGGGGCTGACATCTCCCCCTGCCGTGGCGCCTTGATCGGCGTGGGAGGCGATGCAGCCCCGGTGGCAGAGCTGCGCTGCAATGGGGTGTGCCAGTCAAGCCCAGCCGTCTCAGGCGTCAGTGGAACTGCTTGCATGTAGAGGGTAGAGGTCTGGTAGTGCCCAAACAGCACCTCGACGTCGGTGCACAGGAAGTACCGCGTCTCCAGCCGAGAGGATAGCGAGGGCGTGATAGGGACCCAAACGCCGGCTTTGACGTCCTGGCCAAGCACCTGCACGTTCCAACCGATGTGGGAAGGTGGCCGCGCCGGGTGAGGCAGCACCAGCGTCGTCACCACATCGTTCCATGTCACTCCAGACTCAACAACGCAGAACGGCAACCTGCAGGTCGCGGCGGCGGCGAGGTGCAGAGAAAGGACGCGGTCGTTGGCGACTGGAATTCGGCGCACCGTGAAGACACACACTGTTGGTGCCTCTGCTGCTTCAGAGGTGGAGGTCATCACTTGGTAGGCAAACCCGCCTGCTGTGTTGAACAGCACTGCCCGGGGCACAGGCGGGGTCAGTGTGCGGGAAGATAAAGTCAATGGCCACGGCGCATCTGGGTGCTTCTTGGACTGCTGCGCAGGTCCAACTGCATGGTGCGTGGAAAGCTGCTGGAGCTGTGGCATGGGGAGCTGCGGAGGAGGGGATGGGGGAGTGTAGCGCAGACAGCGGCGGAGATTTCTCTGTGTGCGGATAATCCACGCAGACGGTAGGTTGTCGGATGGACTTGCGGCGGTTTGGGCAGGATGAAGGGGATGATTGCACTGCGCTGGTGGTCAGTGTTGTCCACCGCAGTAGCAACCTTAACTCTCACGAGGTCTGTCTTACAGTGCCACTCTTCCTCTTGGCCTTTTCTGTATGTTCGGTCGTTTTCGATTCTTTATTTCCCCCCTCTCTGTGCCTCTGCCGTGTGCGTGTGTATTTGACAAACGCCTTCAGCGACAGCACGTGGCACCTTGTCTGATTCTCCCTGTGTGTAGGGATGCGAGAGTGACGTCCACAAATCGCGTCTCGCTCTTCAAGAGGGGGAGCGAAGAGAGAAAAAAGTGGCGAGAGACCCGTGGGAGTGTCTCTGAGTGGACCGGGAGAGCCCGTGTGTGCTGATCGCTGTCTGTGGGCGTAGTGGGCGATGCTCGTCTGTATGGGAGAGGCGCGTGTGCGTGTGTGTGTGCGCTTTTCTTCTCTCTTCTTCTTTTCCGTCCTCAGTCTCTGGAGGGTAGGCGCACCGTGGAAGCCGCGCTGGGAAATGGCCCGACACAGAGGAGAGAGGGGATGCGAGAGGGGGAGGGAGCGATTGCGCGTATGGGCGAGCAGATAGTGAAAGCCAAGTTAGATCTAGCAGGGAAGGCGATCCACGTAGTCGGAGTCGGTGTGGATTCCATGCACTGTGAGTAGATGCGCCTTTCTCGCCTCTGCTTTGTTTTATGTCTGTGTGCTGCGTGTTCAGGGAGGGTAGGGAGAAACAGCGGTGAAGGGAGGGAAACAGAACAGTGCATCAGCATGATGGAGAGAGGAAGGGGGAAGAGAGACGTCCACTCAGTCTGGAAAGCACGACCTTGTGAAGTCGAAGGGTACTGAGAATCTCGTAGAGTTGAATCTGAGCGAGTATCGGAGGAAAATAGTTGAGGGCGACTTTCTGTTCACGTCTAGGAGGACGACGGCGCCGAGCTCAACGTAAGGTGCAACTGCGCACGAAATTCCATGTAATACACGCGAACACGACTGCAGCTCATTCCCCCAACGCACTCCTTGACCGGTGTGTTCTTCGTCATGGGGGAGGTGGGGGGGGGGGCGCAGCTGGAGGCGCGGTGAGGCACCGTCTCCCTTCCAACCCAATTGCGCGCCTCCAAAACGGTGTTGGCATTTTCTTTTGCGCACAGAGCGCTCATTCTCTGTCGTAGAGCACAAGCGCAGACTCTCCACTCCGCCCGGCCTGTCACAGGCTCCCCATCCGTGTGGTGTGACGCAGCGCCATCCAGTACGTGGCTTCTCCTCACAGAGTGTGGGCACTGGAGCCTGGGCAGCCACGCGCTGAGGGGTGTTCCCCTCTCTGTCAAGGTATGCAGACGTGGGTAGGCGCCAAAACGCGTGAATATTCAGCTATCCGCGCATCGAAGAACGAGCGTGGAAAGAGCTTCTCCTCTTTGGACAAGCAAGTCTTGTCGCGGTAGAAGTTGTCTTGTGGTGTCATAGGTGGTCAGGGCGTTCCCTCAACATAGGTGGGCAACTCATATACTCTCCCATGTCTTGTGTGCTGCCTCCTCTTTCACAGTAGTGGTCGTAAGCCCCATCGCCGTACACCGCTGCGACCTTCATGAGCTTCCCTCCCCTCTACTGCTTTTCGTTGTTTTCTCATCGCGCACGCGGAGAGTGAGCAGCGGTGAGTATTCCTGTTGCCATTTTGCGCTTCTGCGCGTCGGAGAACGACCCGCCCACCCTCCGCACCTCGTCACTGTCCGCGGCGTTTTCACGGCGAATATACGGCGATGCTCCCGTGCGTTAACGAAACGAGCAGAAAAGTAAAAATCGATGCGGCGGGTGACGCTGCGACCCCCGCTCTCGAAGGAGCACACCGAGCGTGCACACTCCCCCCATGGAGAAAGAAAGCTGCATCATGTGCCTCGCCACCCCCGACTACAATGCGTAGCGGTCCACCAAAACAGCACTGCCTACACGACAAGCAGTGTCAGGTCTTCTGTGTGTGTGCAGCGAAGCGATTGAACTCATGAAGAACATCCCCGTCCATAAAGGCCCGCATGGGACCTCCATAGCTGTCGATGCCCGCCATCATAGTTGTGATTGGCTGACCGGCAGCCACACGCCAGTGCGCACCCCCGCATCACGACGTTCAACCTTGCATAGTCGAAAAGAGCCCTACGGACAACAAGCCTCCTTGAGTACCTCTGGTAGCGGAGCAGCGTTGCAGAATGTGGAACGCTTTCTCTTGAGACCACTCCAGTCGCCGTGGAGGACAGGGGGTGGGCCAGTGGCAGTGATGGTGGTCGGAGGGGGGAGTGGCGCGCAATGCCCCACCTGTGAGAAAAGCGGGACAGGGAGTTGCTGGTTTGTTCACTGTCCCGAGTGTTGTGCAAGCACGGATCAGCAGGAAACTGCGATTCACGACAAGTCGCGGTCCCGATGTTCACTTTTTCTCTTTCGCTTTCTTCTCTGCTTACCGCAAGGCCTAATTAAAGGCGGCGAGCACATGCGCAGTGGTCTCCGGCAGTTCAGATGATGATGCATAGGCGCTGGCCACAAAGCGGCGTAAACTGGAATGCTGCGGAGCAAGATGAACACCGACACGGACATACGCACCCGCTGCAGCAGCTTCAAGCATCGGCCACGCCGTTGTGCAGGTCATAAAAGAGTGCAAGTGAGCGAGCAGTTGCCCTCCTTATTCGGCTCAAGTTTATCAACGCAGAACGACGGAGTTCTTGAGCAGGTAGTCGATGAGTAGCTGTGGAAACACCACCCGGAAGACTGAGAGTGGCATCGAGGCGATACGGCCGTGCACAGGGAAGAGCTCAGTGGTGGGTGTGGCAGGGTCGCCAACGGTGGCAGGCACTTCCTCAGGAATGATGTACCGCACGACCATCTGCTCCACATGAGGCTTCACAAGCTCTTGAGCAGCACTACTGAAGAGTGGAGACTCGAGCTGCACGCTTAGTCGCAGTTGCTCTACGTCCTTTTCCCCTACAAGAGGGTCCAGGGCCACAGGCAGTCCAAACACTGCGCCGCTGTGCGTCATGAGCGGAGGCGCGATGCTGATGATGCGCAGGTGTGATGAGCGTTTCGCTTCCAGCGCCAACGCGCATCGCGTTGCCGAGTCGCACGCGTGAAGGCGAAAGTTCGGGTAAAAAGGAGTGATCGACTGCGCCCTTTCGATGCTGTGGAGGAGACTCTGCCCGTGCGCGTCACGCCAGCGCTTCTCGATCTGGAGAGCTGGTGCGGTGTGAAGGGCGGCGGCGGTGCTGGCAGTCGTGGGTTTACGCTTCTTCTGGTGGCCGCCGGTGCGGTTTAGTATCGTCGACGCCTCTTCCGCCAAGACCACCTCGCCCAGCATGAGAATTGTTCCTTCTTCCTCCGCGTGCGTGGCGGCGCACGCGACACCTCCGTGACTGCAACGGCGTGGAGGACGAAGGAGAATCCCGCTAAGTACTTCCACCTGCCCCAAGTCCTTGACGGCAGCTGGAGAGACGGATCGACTGCGTTTGCGCAGCTCCGTCGTGGCCCCAACTAGCGACGGCTGCTCGTGTGCTCGTTTCGCTTCACATCTCCACTCTCTGTCGCGCCAACGTTCGAGCTCCTCATCAGTGGAGTCCATACGCCGCTGGTCTACTGCCTGCACTGCCTCCGCGTAGCTTTCCGTCAGCTGCTGACGCTTTTCCCACGTGATTTCGCCGGCAAATCCTTCCCACCTCACGGCGTACTCTATGGTGCCGTCCTCCTCGTTAATGCGGCGATCAGTGATTTCCGCCGCGGTGTAGTACGTCATGCCTGCAAAGACGTGTGGTTGCTCGTCTGTGTGAGCCAGCGCTGTAGTTCTCTCCTGTGTTGCTTTCTCAGCCCTTTTTTCTCTCTCTTTCTCTCTGTATGTGCGCAAAAAATCCAAGCACAGTCCTTTGCGCGTGCGTGTGTGCGTGCGTCTATCGGTCTATGCACACCTTCGCTGCATGGACGAGTCCGCTACGCGCAAGAGGCAAGTAGGAAGAGAAGAGGGGGGAGGGGGAGGAGGGCGGAGACGGTGTGTCGGACGCATTGCTCTTCGTCCCTGCAACCATATAGGAGCGAAAAGAGCAGCTGTGGGAGGTAGCCGGCGCCGTGTCACTCTCTCCCTGCCCTCGTAAGCGACATCTGGCAGCTTCTCACATCATCCTTCACCGCACTCGGTCTACAGGATTGGACAGCGCAGGAGACGCGGGGCGGGTGTAGGTGAGGGTGGTGCTAATGAGGAAAAGCTGCAGCTTGGCTGCCTCCTACTGGTTACAGCTAGCTCTACTACATCATAGAGGAGACGATGGAGAGGGGGTTAGGGCAGACACACAAACACCCACACACACACTCAGCGAGCACGTGCGCCGACGATACTTGCCCGAGTATCCCCAGCAGAGAGACAGACATCCCTGTCGTTTTCCCTTAGCCCAACACAGCGATAGACAGGCAGACATGCTCACCATCATACGCCCACACACGGCGAGGCAAAAAAAAAAGGGAACACCAGCGCCGCCCTGCCGCCTTTAACGCAAACAAACCAAGAAGAAGACGACGACGACGAGGAAGTGTGTAGGTGCTGTGCCTGCCATGCCACAGCTGCTGTGGGGTTGCACTGTTTAGAGGAGCTCCACCTTTGCCCCGAGTTTTTCATACAGCCCCTTGAGCTTCTCCGCGTCGTCCTTGCTCATATTGGTGGCCACGAGACCGGGGCACTTCTCCACCGCCTTCTTGGCATCTGCGATGCTGAGGTTGGTCACAGTGCGCAGCTCCTTGATGAGCTTGATTTTGATCTCCGGCGCATACTTTTCGAGCTTCACGTCGTACGTGAGCTTCTCGACCTTTTTTTTCTCTGCCTTGACCGCCTCAGCGGCCGGAGCATCGGCTGCCGGCGCTGCAGCCGCCGCGGCAGTGGGGGCCATCATTACCGCACCGCCACCGCCGCTGAGGCCGCGCAGCAGCGCCTTCTCGTAGAAGTCGTCGCTGTGACCCAGCTTCTTGAATATGAGGCGCTGCAGGTCAGACACTTCCCTCAACGTTAGCTGAGAGTAGGCAGCGGCCAAGTCGTCGAGCTTCGCGTTGCCGTCGGCAGGCTTGGCGGTGGAGTGGCGGCACGCCACCGCACTCCGGCTAGTAAGAACGCTTGCGAAGAGTGCCCTGCGCATTGTGAAGCCGACAGATGCGTGCTTGTGTGATGAGTGAAGGAAGGGAGGTGGCGTGCTGAGGGAGGGACGCGTGTGGATATGTGAGAGAACAAGCAAGAGCGATGTGCCTTGTATGCTATTTTACTACGCCTACGCTGAGGATGGGCCCACTGGTGGGGAGAGGGAGCCGGTGTTACTTCTGCAGCTGCTACGAAAACTCCGAAGATACCATGACGGAGCAACGCAATGTATGTGGTGTTGGGGGAGGGGAGAGGGCAGGAGGGACGTGCAGGCGAGTGGATAAAGTATGGGAGAGAGAAGAGAGGAAGAGGCACGCAGGCGCATATGGGGTCCTGTGCAAGAAGATGCAGCAGCACTGCATTGCAAGTGCAGCCCACTCGAGAGACTCGTGTTAGAGAAGGGGAGGGGTTGGAAACGAAAGTGGGAGGAGGGCATGAGGTGTATCTGCACAGAGGGAACCCACCCACTGTCTCCGTATGGAGGTACCTGCTCACGTACTTCAGTCGCAGCGCATTCAGCTCAATCGCTTCTTTTCTTCGCCATTCACCTATGCACAAGTGCGCTGGATGGACAGACCTCCTCCTCCTCGCCCTTTTCTTCTATGCGGTGGAGGTGCAGGGGATGGGCCGGCGGGCAGCATAATTCGTGGCTGAGGAGAGAGACGTGTGCCCCACGCACGTGTCGCATTCGGGTTTCGCTACGCTCCCTCACAAATTGGCGCCATAGCGGATCGCTACAACCGGAGAGGCTCACACACGCGCGCTGGTTTCTTCGCGGTGTCGTCAGCCCACTTCTTCGTCACTCCTCTAGCGGGTAGGCCATGCCTGCGTAATTCCAGCCTCTGCCTTCGATACCCCCTCCTCCCCCCAGACCCACTCCACGGATAGCGCAGAAAGAAGCAAATGCAGCTTTGTCCCTACGTGTCCCCCTTCGCGTGTCCTCGCATCAACCGCTGGCTCGCGCGTTGGTCGCGCCAGGGCACGAATGTCGGCGCTGGTGGAGCGCCACGAAACTCTTCGTAGAGGCCTGGAGCCCAGCTGAGCAAGTGCGTGTAGAAGGTGTAGCTCGTCGTATCCCGTTCCCTTTTAAGCCGCTTCGCATAGCAGCGCTCTACGACGTCCTCAGAGATGGTCAACTGATTTCCGCTCAGAAACTTCTGGTGCTGTAAGGCGCGTAGCACGTCTGCCTGGATCATAGCCGTTGCCTGCACCAGATAGTCCATGGAGACGCAGTGGCCTTCCTCCATAGCCCGGGCAATGGCCATGGTGACGGAGTCAGCCCAGTAGCTCAGGTAGAGCTTCTCGCCCAAGTCGCTGAGGGGCTTCTCCGGCGTGCCAACTTTGCCCTCACGGCGCGAGAGCTCGTAGCTGAGCTCGATCAAGAATCGACCAATGCCGCGGCTCTGATACTGCGGTAGTACCAAGACGCACGACAGATTGTACGGCTCAGGGGTTTGCTTCTCCTTGCTGAAGTACCCCAGTACCTGCAGCCCGTGGGTCTCCACGGAGCACAACACGTAAAAGAGGAAAGGCGTCATGTCGTGGTCCAGAGCCTTGTGCTCAAGAAACAGCTTCGAGAGGAGAGCGAGGTGCTCGCAGAAGGTTGGCTCCAGTGAGCCGTCCAGCTCCAACACGACAAGACACCGCACTGGGTCGCGGTAGATCTCGTTGCCAGGGGGATGCCTCAGGCAGTCTTGCTGAAGGTGCCGTACTACCGCCTCGTTGTCAACAGAAGGCCGCAGGCAGTAGGGGCATATGTGCAGAGAGAAAGAGCGCGTGGCGTTTGGCCACTGTTGCGTACCGGTACCGCCTCTTCTGCTTGACCTACCGGTCTCTACACTGTTGTTCTCGCTGTCACCAACGCCAGCGATATCACTACTCACACCACTAGTGCTGCTCGAGAATGTGGTGGATTGCACCAGCTGCAGTTCGGTGCTTCCCGTGACGCACTGCGACGCCGCCTGCAGTCGCTGCTGCACCTCTGGACGGGCGAGGTGGTACGGGCTGAAGTACCATGCCTCCACCTCATACGGCCCCATGCAGATCGAGTAGATGTTCTTGGTGCGTGAGAAGAACGCGCTATCCCGCCGCGCGCGCATCGTTGACACTTTCACCAAGTGCGGGGCAGCACCGCCCCCTTTCGCGTTTGCCGAAACCTCAGTGGACGTACCAACCCTTTCGCCCGTCAGCACTGTTATTTCTGCGCTCTGCTGCTCTGTCGCGTGACTCTGCCGCCGCGTCTTGATACCGCTTGGGGAGCACTGCTGATAGGTGCTGCCGTTTCCATGGTGCGCGCGGCCCTGGTGACGCTCCTTGATGTCGCTCGCTTGTAGCCATTGGTCCAGTCTGCTGTCCTGCTCTACGTAGCGGACGTAGTAGAGAAAGCCGCCGCGTGTGGCGTCCTCTGCGACCTCAAGCACAATCGCCGCGTGAAAGGTACCATTGAGGAGAGCGTACACCTTTTGTTTCTCCTCGTACGCAGGGACGGCGCTGGTCGACATGACTGGCGACGACAGGAGACTCCTCACCGACTGGTCCTCGCTTTGCCAGCACCTCTTCCCTGACTAGGCCTGTGCTCACTGTATGTATATACTTGCGTGCCTGTGCCCAGGCGTGGTAGCTTGTTCTAAGCCAGTAGTGGGCAGACGCACGTGCGGACTGTCCGCACGCACCCCCCACACAAAGAGAGATGTATACCCACCTATGCACCTACCAACGGGGTGGAGGCGATGCCGGCGAGGAGTGCATGAGCAGGAAAAGGCACGGGGAGATGTGACGAGGGATGTGAAGGGCCGGAGGAGGAGGTGGCGGCCGTTGCATTCAGCCCAATGTCAGCACCATTACCAAACTCCAGGGAGACTGCCATTTTGCTCCCTTTGCGGCTACTCTCATTTCTCGCCCTTCACCTTTCCGAGCTGTGGAGACCACTGCGGCGCCACGTCCTCAGCTCAACTTCTCGCTTTCGGTCCTGTGTACACGGCGAGCCACACATGTGAGCAGACGTTAGGGGATACGCGCATAGGGAGGGGCATGCATGATGGAGCTGCGTGAGACGCTTGCATTGTGCCATTCAATCCTTTTCTTTTGTGAGTTTAGGTGAGTCGCATCTGCACCGGGACGAAGGCAAGGACGAGAATGGAAAACCAAAGATCCACAACCATCAAACAAACCAGCACAGTCAAAACGCCAGCGCCCCCCCTTTGTTTTCATCTTGTAGTTCTCTAGAGACTCAGCCATCCCCTTCCACATACGCCGTGCTGCAGCCGTGCCTCTCCTCTTCATCTGCTGCTTAAAGGTTGGTCGGCGTTATACTCTGCTCTGCGGAGTCGATGTGAAGCAGAACTGAGAAAGGAGAGGCGGCACTGGGGAGATACAAGACTTCTGAACGCCACAACGCGTGTGAGAGAGGAGAGAGGAAAGGAGGGAGGGAGGGGGGGGGACAACAGGAGCACTGCCCGTTGGCCAGTCTTGTAAGCGTATTCAACTGTTGTCAGCAAAAGTACCGAAGCGAAACAGCTGCGGACACACACACACACACACACACACACACACACACACACACACACACACACACACACAGACAGACGATAAAAGGAGCAAAAGAAAAGACCAAAAAGATGCTGCACTGTGCGTGCGTATATACGATGGCCACACAACTGTGCCTCTCGCCCCTTTCCTCTCCTGAGATCAACACCGTCAACTTTTCCTCTGCGCGCTCTAACGAAGTCGTGGGATTCGCGCCTTGAAAGAACGACAGCCCATCAGAGGAAGCGCATGTGCCTCTTCACGCCTGGCGACGCTTACTAGCAGAGAGGAGAGGAAGGGGCTGAGCTTTGAGGAAGGTGGACCTCTGATATGACGAGCACCTTCCACCAAAAGACGAAGACATCAACAGCTGTTTCACACAATTACGTCAACGAATGTGCATATCACCTTTTTGCATGCACGTGGGTGTGTGAGCGCGTATGTACATATATGAGTTTGTCTGCGTGCGATGGCCGGGTGATGGTTATAGAGCATACGCCCCACACTTAAGTGGCGTGCTCACATGCGCGTCCGCGTCGGGAGAGAAGAAATGAGGAAGCAAAAACGAAAAAACAATTACACACACCCACACCCACACCCACACCCACACACACACACACAGACCGGCTCAGCAACTTGAGCATTCGATTCGCTTTTAGCTTCCTTCATCCCCCAGTAGATGCAAATTCCCAGGACGACGGCAACGGGTGAACGGGGTAAAGGCGGCGTGGGGAGGGGGTAGGCGACGTCCTGGAGAACGCGTGTCCCATCGAACGACGCAAGAGAGAGAGAGACAAAAAGAGCTTTACAAGGTTGCCATGCAGCACAGACGTGAGGAATCGACTGGTTCGCCTTTCTTTGCACCCCCGACTCGAACAGCCACGTACGGCCACACATGCACGACTGCCGCAAGGGGCGCGATGGGAGATAAACGAGGAGGCCGACATCGTGGTGTTTGTATCGTCCTCAACACGACGGGTGCATAAAACTACACTGGGTGCTTGATAATGCCATTCATCACTTCTAAGAAGCGATTGTTATCAACACGGGTGATGAGCTCGCAGTTGCGCCACCGCCCTCGCTTCGCCATCGACTGCTCGGTGCCGTACCAGTCCAGGCAGGTTTGCCCACGCGTCTCACGTCCGTGCAGCTCTACGGTGCAATGAGTGAGGAAGCGATCCAGAATGCTGTCAGGGTACAGGGCGGCCACCATCGCCACCGCGTCAGGAATGACGCACGTGTTGTCTTGCGTCACCTCCGCGTCGCCGGCGTCCGCCTTAGTGCCGTCGGGAAGCGGGCGGGTGAAGGCCTCCAGCCGCTGGAACACCTTCGCAATAAACACCTGAAGCCTGTTCTGCTCCTTCGTCCCATCTTTCTGGCGGCCGAGCCACTCGTCAAAGAATGTCCACGTCATGCAGCACTCCACCGTTACTTCCCACGAAACGACACGAACGGGACGCATGTTGCGCTGATTGAAGACGACATACGCGGCCTCAGGGTCACAGTGGATGTTGAACTCCGCCGTTAAGCTCGAGTTGCCTTTCGCCTCGCTCGTACCACCCATGATTGTGATGGCCGGCTCCGTCTCACTGCCCAGCACGTCAAACACGCCTGGTTCAAGTCGCATCGCCAGAGCAACATTGGTGAGGGGGCCCAGGCAGACGAGCTGATAGACGGTATCCTTCTCTGGCTTGGCCGTTCGCAGCAGCTCGGTGATGGCAAGGGCGGCGTGCGTCTTGGATTGCTCCGGCACCCGCGTGGACGGCGGAAAATCCGCGTCGCCAAAACCATCCTTGCCGAAGCCCCCCCACTGCACCGTCTCGGGATCCGACACGAGTGGCGTCTCCGCACCCTTGTAGAAGGGAATATCACGCTCAAACACGCAGAGGAGCTTGCCCAGGTTCTCCATTCCTTGATCCGCGTTGACATTGCCCCAGACGACTGTCATAGCGATGACGTCGGTGTTGGGGTCCGCCAGCGCGGTCATGATGCCAATGGCATCGTCACCGCCGCAGTCCGTGTCAATAATGATCCTTCGACGAGGCATGCCACAAGAGAGAAAAATGGACTTTGGGTGCAAGCGGCGTGCAGGGGTGTAGGCGAGGGTACTGTCTTCGTGAAAGCGCCTCTGTATGTATGCGTGTATGTGTGTGCGTGTAGGCACGCGCACGCGGGTGTTTGTATGTGGGTCAGACCGATGGAGTGCTTGTACTAGGAGGGTTGAGAGAGAGAGAGAGAGAGGGGGGCGGGGAGTCCACTGGACAGAAGGCCCCATAAGTGGCATCGACAAGAGTGCCTTCCGAAATGGCACAAGAGAAAAAAGGGAAGAGGGCGCTGGAGAGCGGCGCCTCTGGCTTGAAACGGTGCCCCCCACTAGCGGAGGGTATGTCTCGTCGGAGACCATCGTGGATGAATCGAAGTCACACGCAGCGTGGCAGCAGAGCGCACCAATGGAAGCTGGTCGACACGATTCGTCTAGAGAACTTTTTCATTGGCGTGTGGAGTGCACAGCTGAGGACATCAGTGCGCCGCAGTTGCCACTTACCAAACGCGCCTGCCCATTGACAAGACGTGTGCAATGCTAGCTACGCTATATCTACACCGCCAGATTTATTCGGTATCTCGGGCCCATCGATTCCTTGCTCTAATGCAACTTCCCACCGCGTGCCTGCACAGCTACACACGCCGAGGCATGCAGACATAAACACGCGCAGGCCCGCTCGCGCGGTGAGGGTAGGGGAGGGGTGCAAGGAGGAAGTGGGGCCTGTCTATGCAGTGCTAGAGATTTGCGGTGCGTGGTAATTAGGCCCCGAAAAGGTGTGCAACACCCACCTCTTTCCGACCACCTCGCTGTTGGTGCGCCACACTGGTTGTCTTTGTGTGTGTGTGTGTATGCTCTATTACGCCTCCCCGCTGCGCAGAACAAAATACTTCACTTCGATGGAGGAAGGCCGTAGTAGCGGTAATGGCTATAGTGGCGCTGCGGATCGTATGTGCTCCCATAGCGCCGCAGCAGATAGCTGCCGTTGTAGGAGGTAGGATGCTCACCACACCCCGCCCCACCCGCTGCGCGCTTCCGCCGCCCCTCCGGCGAGGAGATGCGACGGTTCTGTGGGCTGCAGCCGCGGCGAGTGGCTGCGATTTGCTCCATCAGCAGTTCGTAAGCGCTCTTGCGGAACATCGGCACTGCAGCGGGGGAGGCAACCGTCACTGGTGCTGCCGGAAGCGCAGCCGGTGTCACCCGTTGTGCCACCTCAGCAAACGCACGTTCGGCTTTGCTGCCAGTCTGGTTGATGCGCTCGACCGCATCGGCAACAGCGTGGCGTCGCTCCTCCACCGAGGTGTTCCTTTGCCGCGCGTACGCGGTGGACTGAGTGACAGTGAAGGCCGTGCTCATCTGGTTCCGTAGAAGGCCCACGTCATGACGTCCCACATGCTGGAGGCTTTGGACGACGTTTACCATGAGGGTACCAACGTCGTAGTCAGAAAGGATAAAGAGCCGACACACCTCATCTCGCACCCGCTCCTCCACCGCCAGGTAGCGGGTGGCCTCCATGTTCGGCACCGGTTCACGGGTTGTGGCTTCCAGAGTCCGCCAAGCCTCAACGGAGATGGGTTGCACAGGCGGTTGCGCTGCTGCCACCTGTACGGACGCAGGTGGGGCCACCACACTTGTTGGAGCAAGGGGTGCGGCCGTCGGAGGCAGTGGGTCCGCAGGAATCGCCGAGAGCGGTGGTGTCGGCACCGCTACATTGACGCCTGGCAGCTGTGGCAGAGGGGCGATGCTTGCTGGTGGAGGCAGAGCCAATGGCGCGAGCGGTGGCGGAGGTGCTGCTTCTAACGGGTGAGGCGGCAAGGCTGTGGCAGGTAGCGGAGGAACGGCTGCCATGGGCGGAGGAGGTGGGAGTGGTACAGCTGCCATGGGGGGCGGCGGTGGAGCCGCGCTTGCTGACGGAGGCAGCGGTATCGCTGCTGGGGGCGGTAGTGGCACAGACATGAATGAAGGCACTGTGCAGAGGGCCCGAGGAGAGTGAGAGGGGATGCTGTCGTGAAGTTTACAACAGCGCTAGGGTGTGTGCGTAACAGTTCCGGTGGCGAATGGCTAATACCAACGGTGAACAGCAGAAGTCAGCACAACACACTCGCCCAACCACGAGAGAGGGGAAAGCGGATCAAAGAGAGGCGAGGTGAGAAGGGAGGGGATGGAATGTGTAAGCCAATGCTTGAGCGGTTCGTGGGGTGTGTGCGTTTTTTTTGTCTCGAAGGTCCGGTGACCGCTGCTCCCGCACCGGTGCCGCTCTCAGAAGCACGACTCCAGCACTATGAAAATCAACACGCGGCATGGCGCCCCTCGCACAACAACAGGTCCATTACTCACGGAGGGTAGGGGGGGGTGTTTGTCCAGTATGCATGCCTATTGACGTCACCACGTCGTGCCGTCGCTCACGCTTTCATGAGAACAGCGCAGAGGCGGGCTTAAGGGTGGAGGGGTACGCCGACACGGAACGAGCAAATGACATGCGACTTACTCCGCCTGTGGTCGAACTTGACTACAACGCACGCACGCATACATGCGAGAGAGAGAGAGAGAGTAAAACAGGATTGCATAGGGTCGGTGGAATGGTGGCGGTGGCCAGAGGGCGAACGTGCAGGGATTCAAGCGCAGGTAGTGGAATACAGACATACATGGCTGAAGTTCTCACGTTGGCCCTCCTCCTACGTCATACCTCGGAGGTTTCATGCGACTTGCCGCTCATCTCGCCAGAATCGTACGACTTTTTCGTTTTGGGGTTGTGCAGAATTTTGTACGCTTCGATGATGCGCTGCATGTGGCGCTTCTTATTCTCCGCCTCGGCCTCTGAGTGGAGATCCGGGTGATGCAGTCGGACCGCCTCACGGAACGCTTTCGTGACGTCCTTCGTAGTGGCAGAGACCTCCTTCCCCTTCAGTCCGAGCAGCTCGTAGTAGCCGCGTGGGTCCACATCTGCCAAGTCGGTGCGGCGGCGGTTCTTTGGGTCGAAGTGGTTGCCACGGGCTCGGGCCTGGTCGCGTGCCGCCTCCTCCTTCACGCGCTGCTCAAAGGCGTCCCTTGCGCGTGCCTGACGACGCAGCTCCTCGCGGTACTCGTACTCATCTTTTTCTTCCTCCTCTGGTGTCCAGCGATAGCCCGCGCTGTCGGCGACGAGGTTCAGAACGCCGACAGACCTGAGCTGCGCCATTTCGTGTGCCTGTTTCCGCATGAAGTGCGCCTGCTGCACTGTCTGCAGCACAAAGCCAGAGGAGACGCCGGCCGCCAACGCAGCGGCGGTGGCCACGCCGGGCTCTACGAGGGGTGCGAGGCTCAGCAACGTACCAGCAACCGCGGAAACGGCCAGTCCCAGTCGCTTTCGGCGCTGCACATGCAGCACTGGCCCTACCACCTTGCCAGTGGCACCGCAGATGAACGCCGGCACTGGCGTCGAGTGAGACACGGTGGTCACGGTCAGCTTGAGGAGTGGCAGGAATACAGGTCGAATGCTTGATGCTGCCATGCGCAGGTTCACTACGGTTACATTGCTCTTCAAAAAGGAGCCATGAAACTTGCGAAGTTCGCGGTCGATACGGTCCATCACGACGCGGCGGCTGACGCGCCGCTCCATTACAGAGAGGGCGGTTATAGTTGACATGGTGAAAGGGATAACAGTGGGCCGGTGTTCCATCTTCTCCACTTCATTCAGTAGCTCAAATCGCGAGAGCAGCATCGACGGCACGTGGGTGCCAGTGAGGCAGCGCTCCACCACTTTGAGAGGCTCCCGGTAGGACGCGGAGACTTGATTCATTGGCATGTATTCGCCAAAGGGGTAGCTGAACTGGTACCGGGGTCCCTCCAGCCACACAAAGCAGTGCGGCTGGGTGATGTTCGTACGATCGTGCTGGAGGATATCTGCCTTGAAGGTGCCAGCGGCAGCCGTCTCAGTGAGCCAGAAGGGCATGAGAAAGCGTTCCACACTGTGGATCTCGACCGCAGTCCCGTGGTGGCGGCACACGTTGTCGACCGCCTCGTTATCAGATATGTGGAAAGGAATTCCGTGCGCTTTCTTGTTGATGATCGTCTTGCTCTTCTCCAGTTTGTCAGCATTGATGGCGAAAGCAGCGACAGCCTTGTCTTCCGTGTGCTGCTGACCCCTGACGGGCTGCTCTTCGAACCACGACGAGAAACGACGCTGAGGTGACGCCAAAGAAGTGCAGCATGTGAGACCAGTCTGAGCCACGCCATTACGCCTGACACGCGCGATGGCGGAGGTTGACGCGTTCCACATGAGCAAGACGACAGGAGGCAGTGGGCAGAACAGCTCTTCCCTTGGCACCCACAGGCTAAGGGAAAGACACAAGGAAGAAGGCTTGCGTCCGAGGACGGCGGCGCCGAAGCCACAGTTCTAATCCGGATTCATCTACGTGCACTTGTCAGGTGATGGGGCAGGCGTGAAGGTGAGAGGGGGGGGGGGGAGAGAGTGCAAACCGTTAGAAGAATAGCGAGCAAGAAAGGAGACCAGAAGAAAATGAGGAAGTGGAATGGCAAAGACCCAAGGACAGCGGCACTGTCTGCTGTACTGCGCAGACCAAACAGACTCGCTCAAGAGCGTCACCATGTGCGACGGAGGAGGAGGAGGCACAATTGCCTCTACTTTCCCCTTTTCATGCTTGTCGGCCAATAGAGGCGTGAAAGCGCCACCGACGAAGAGTGAAGGGAGGCGCGCTGGCGTGTGTGCAAGCGGAATCGCGCATCAGCACTGGCGCTCCGTGAGTGTCTTCGAGAAGAATGCGGGTAAAGGGGTGAGGGGGGAAGTGGCAGAGGTTTGATGTGTACATGGGTGAGGAGCGACGAGGGGTCAAAGAACAACGAAGGAATCGAAGATGTACAAAAGGACGACTGGCAGGGGAGGGAGAGGGGCGAGTGGCGGCACGGGATAGACGGGAGTGTGCCCCTTTGGCAGCACACAGCAGAGTTGCGGCTACGTGCACAGATGCGCGTACAGGATGCCGGCAGATCTACTTGGCACAGTGGCGAGAAGGATGGTACAAGTGACACGCACCTCCGTTTCTGTACTTTCTCGCTCGTTCTCGCCCAGGTGTCTACCTCCAAGGCAGCACAACGCCGGTTCGAACAGCTAGGCGGCTGTGCCTGGTGATGGGCGTGCCTCATACGAGAAGTCCACGCTTCTGGGTCCCTCCAGCCTAATTGTCGGAACAATGCCCAACAGTAGCGTAGAATTAATGTGGCGCGCACTCAGCTGCTGCATCGTGTGAGCAAGGAAACCGGCGAGGCGCCGTGGTTCTGGCACGAGCGGGTCGGGGCACCAGTGATAGGCCAGCCCCGCGAGCGTCTCCACAAAGAGGTTAAACGAGAGTCCACCGCTCATGGCGCCCTTGCAAAGACGCTCCAGCGCAGAGACCAGTTTTCGCACTTGTGCGGCATTGATGAAGAAGCGCGGTCGCGTGGAATCAGCTAAGGCGTTGATCGGAGCGCTTCCCCGCCCACTGTTGTCGGAGAGGAATCGGCAGTCTTCGAGCATGGTGAGGAGTATTGTCATCGACATCTGCGAGGCGAAACGGCCGCCGCATTGACTGGCCAGCGACGCATCCCGCATATTGCGTGAGGACTCCTGCTTCTTCACGTAGAATAGGTACACGCGGAGCAGATCCTCGTTGAAAAAGCCCAAGACATGCTGCGCTTCCTGCGTGTGCAGCTCGCGCGCCACCGGAGACATCCCTCTCTCGAGCAGCTTCAGTCTCTCCAGGAGGCGGCGCGTGCCTTCGACGAGACCGTGCTCACCCTTCTCCGATGCCACGGCCAGTCGCACGAGCAGCTCGGTAAACTGCGGTGGTGTTGAGCAGCGGATGTCCATTTCTTGGTAGGCGACCTGGCGCAGCTTCTGCAAATTCATCTCGCTCTGATTGCGTGCCATCGTCCTCAGGGCTGCGTCAAGCTGCGGCGTTACAACGTGGTCATACTGCGTCGCAATCCAGTCCATGGGCACATCCATCCCACCACCCAACATGCCGCTGCACTCGACAAAGCGCCAGAACGCCACTTCTGAAAGTGTCTTGGCGTTTTCTCCAGCGAAGAGAAAGAAGAGGCGTGACGTTGTGTCGACGTGCTCCTGCAGCAACTCCGGGAGCATTTGCGTCACGATAAGATCCCATATCATCTCCTCAGAGTTGAGCTTCAGGGTTCCGCGCAGGTCATCCAACGCGCCAGCTGGCAGCTTCCAGAAAGCGCGCCTGCCAGCTTCACCGACAACCAGGATTGGCGTCCCCTGCAGCCGCTCGCCGCCGAGGTGCGCCTCCTGCGCTGCAATAGCGCCACTGGTCTTGACTAGTTCGTTTGCCGCTGCGAGTGACGTGCTGAAGCTTTCGCTGATGGCCTTCACTCGCTCGACATAGTCACCAATGTGCACTCTCACTACGGCCTCATCCAGCTCCTCGGTTGGAACGTCGGCGGCCTCCTCCACTGGTGATGAGTCCGTGCACCCAAGCAGTGCTGCTTGCATGTTACCCTCCCTAAAGGTGTCCAGCTCCGCAGTGGATCGCAATACAATCTGATCCCACTTACGCAGTAAGTGCTGCTGGTAGAGCTCGCTCAGGGAGCACACAAGCAGATCCTCACGCTCATTTAGGAGGTCCGATGGCATCAGCCTGTAGCGAAGGGCACAATCCTCAGCGTAGCCACGAATGCGGCGCAGCCTGGACTCGACGTCCATCTTGTGGATCGAGAGCACCGAGGAAACCACCTCGGGGAACACGTGCTGAAGCAGGTAGAGATAGCGCTCGCCGTTTGAGAAGTCAGCCCCGAAGGCACGAATCGGCGGGAATGGAGCCTCACGTTCGCTAACTTGTGCTAGCACCTCATCGCACCACTTCCGCAGCAGCTGTAGCGCTGAGCTGGACAAGTTTTCCACGCTCGCCTCGGCGGCGGCATTCGCCACAAGTGACTGACCTTCGTTTTCCGAAGGTTCCTCACTGTCGTCACAACACTGAGGGGGCTGAGCTGATGGTGGCTTCTCCGACATAAAAGACTCGGCAGTCTGATTCGAGCGCAGCAACACGTGCGCCAGCGAATCGTACGTGCCCAACAGCTTCAGCAGTTGCGCCACGTTTCGCGTCAGCTTCTCATTATATTCCCTCTCCTTGCGCACCTGCTCTGCCTTCAGCTCAGCCACCTGCCGCTGAAGGTCCTCGTTGATCTGCGACACTTGCTTCATCTCTTCTGTCGCCTCCTTCGCAGTTTGCACCAAGCGGTTGGCGCGGTAGCACTGCAGCTGAAACTGATTCTTTGCGTTTCCCAGCTGGAACGCAGCGTCGTGTAGTCGCTCTGTCAAGTAAGTGCTCCGCGATCGTTCCACAAGTAGCTTCCAGTGATAAAAGGCTGACTGAACACAGAGCCGTGACATCTCTTCTGCCCACTGCTTCGCTGTGTTGTCACCCATCATGCACAAAAGGTGCTGCTGACGCACACGGTGGCGCCAGCTGCGGAAGGCGACTTTAAGTTGTTGCCGCCTTTGGCGCTCAATAAGGCGGCACGCCATATTTCTGCGCTCGTCGTTCGCGTGGACTGCTGCCTCCAGCGACTTTTGGAGATGGATAGCAGATCTCTTGTCCGCCTGCACCTCATCCACAAACATGGAGTGTGTAAAGTACGGGTTGTCGCTGAGTGCATCTTGCTCGAGCACCTGCAGTTGCACGGCGGAAGGTGCGCTGCACAGCTTCTCTGGGTTGTACTCGCAATAGAGAGCCGGCAAAAGCAGTTCGAGAACCGTGTTAATGACGCTGTGACCGGCGTTCTTGGCCAGGAGTTTGAGGCCCCACGTCGCTGCCGCTGCCTTGATCGAAACCCCGGCCTCGGTGGAGTGGTGAACCTCCTTCAGCATCGTTTCCACAAACACAGATGTAGATTGGTATAGGCTGCGCTGTATACTCAAGTGTCCAACAAACCGCGCGTAGTAGCTGCGGCGGATTCGCCTGTCCGTGGCGCCCTCGTCGCCTACGCGGCGCTGCATCTCGTGCAGTGCGTGCACTGTGTCGGAGGTGGAGTCCACATCGAAGCCGACGGACACCGTGCGCCTCGTCTCGTCACTGTTTGTAGGGACTGCCACCACTGGAAAGACACTTTGCTCTACTGCGGGCAGCTTCCGAATTGTCGAGAACTTCGTGGCACTTGGGGTGGTGGAAACTTTCGACGCTTGCCGTGACACGCTCATGGAGGGCATTCTTCTCCTTGGCCCAAGAGGTCCTGGCAGGGGCGGCGGCGGGGAGAAAAACAAAGCAAATATAGAAGAGTTTTGTTAACACTCACGCACACACAAACACAGCCGTCACATTGCGCGTAACGCCGCGCGCCGGTCCCAACAGAGAAATCCACGAGAGCGTGCCGCATGTACACGAAGGGAACACGAAGGAAGTGGAGAGAAAAGATGGCGATGAGATGTGCAGTGTTGTAGAGGCAGACAGGGCTCAATAGCGGCGAGAAGGTGCTGCGACAACAACTCCACAAGGACTTCCGCTGTACTTCTGTGCCACCACCACTTCTCGTTCAACGGCGGCAGGGGGAGGAAGTAACGCAATGCTCTTGAGCGGCTGGATGACCTGTCGGTGCAGTGAACATACAGACAGGCCTGCACTTCTGTGGCAGCTGCAGCAGTCAAGAGCAAGCTGCGTATCAGTGGGAGAGGGAGAGGCTACTTTAGTGCCGATTTCAGAGTATGTTGGTCGGGAGCTCATGATGGAGGAAACGAGACCTTTTCAAGGGAGATGATGGCGGGGATGTGAAGGATTCGACGTGAGAGCGGCGGGTGTGAAGAGCGAAGCAAGCGATTCACTGCCTCTCTTCTCGTCGCTCCGAATTCGCTTACTCTTCCGTTGCCACCCCACTGCCCACCGAGAGACGCCACAAGTGCCAAAGAAGTCAGTCACCAGTATAGGCAGCAGAGAGAAAACAAAGAAGTAGCATACCTGACATACACTCATACTACACGTTCCTTGTGAGCTACTGTGAGCACAAGAGAGAGGGGGACCCAAACTGGAGAGCGGTAAAAGAGAAAGAGAGCTGAGGAGAGGCATATATGCAGACGCATGCATATACATATATGTGCTTCACGAGCGCAGAAAGTGAACCTTTTGCGCATCCTTGTGTGTGTGTGTGTGTGTGTGTGTGTGCGGGTGTAGCTGGTCGCTGTCATCGATGTCCCAGTTCGCTTGCCATGGGGTTTCGGGTTTCACAGGATACATCACCACACGTATATGGCTGTTGAGCGTTGTGCTGTGTTCGTGTGTGCCAGTGGTCTCTCTCCCTCCCTTTCCTTTTCTAGTTACCTGCCCTCTTTGCAGAAGAAAACAGTCGACTACTTACATCAAGCGGGTGCTCGTACGCGGTCTGCCTCCCCTCCGCAGTCTTCCCTCGCCATCCATTGTCCATCTCGCCGGTACTGAGGCAGCCTCACGCACATTTGTAGCTAACAGCTCTTTCGATCTAGCTGGCACTCCAACATCCCCCCGAGTGCACACGGCTGAGAACCTCGGGCAGGCGTAGCATATTTGCTCACTGTGACTGCTTGCTGCGCTCATACGCTTCAAAGCTAAGGTCAAGATCGAGACGCACCTTCGTGTGCTGCAGTCGCATCTCTCGCAGGCGAACGCACGCTTCATCAATCTGCCGCCGAATCGCATCACTGTCAGTGGCGACGGCATCAGTGGGGACGGATGGTGAGTGGAGGGCTGAGGCATCGAGAGCACTGTCACCGCCACCCTTGACGCTCATGGTGTGACTTTCAACCCCTAGAGGCGATTGAAGCGGCGGCGTATGCGAGGACACCGGCATCACGTCATAGGCGCTGCTGAACAGGAATGGGTCCGAGTTGGGGGACGCCGTACGAGGTACAGTTGCTACCTTCTGCGGAGCGCTGGACGGCAGTCGCTGACGATTCGCACACTGCGTTCTCTCCTTCGTGGGTATCACCGGCACTGTGGCGGCGAGGTGAGCTTCATCCACGCCACTGAGACTCACCTCCGACTGCACTGCGGTGGAGCGCTGCGTGGAGCTGAAGATTTCAAAATCGTCCGCGATGTTCTTCCGCTTCAGCGCGTTCAGCGTAATTCTTGTACTTCGCAGTTGAGCAATGTTGGTGAAGACCGCAGCAGCGGTGATGTCCGAAGTAGCTGCGGTGGAGGCTGCTGGTACAGCGGCCCCTGGCTTCCGCTGCCGTCTGTGAGCTACGGTCGGTATGGCAGGGCCGAAGCGCGGCATATTGGTCTTTCCCCTGCGCCCATTCGAGGTTGAAGCTTTACCAGGTGGGACCTCGGCTGCTCCATCGCATTTTCGCACTGCACCATCGCGCAGCAGTGCCAGCGCCTTGTCCTTCATCACCGTTAGCCTAAGAAAGGCTTCGTTGGCGCTCGGGTTGGGGTTCTTGTCGGGATGGGTGCACACGGCCAGGCACTGAAATAACTTCTGCACGCTCTCCGCTGAGTCACGAAGCAGCACTTCTGGAGACACGAGAGGATCCAGAAGCGCCTCGCAAATGTCACGGTGGCGATGTGGCAGCGGCACCCTTTGGGGGTTGAGAAGAACACGACAGATGCGTGCCATGCGACTGTACCTGGTTGGGTTCAGTTTTTCTAACGAGTTGTACAGGGACGAGGCGTTGGCGACATCGCCGTTGCTCAAGAAACTTCCTGCGAGTCGGTCCATCTATCCCTCTACTGTTGCAAACACACCCACACAGTGTGCTGCTCGAGTGCAGGGTGGCGCCACTCCCCCATGACAGTCCTGGAGGTGACAAGACAACAAGCGACGCACAGAGAGAGGGTTCGCATAGGGGGAACCACAGGTGGGGAAGGGGGCAGTGAGGGAAAGGGCAGACGAGAACTGAAGAGGGTGATGGGAGTAAGAGGTGCGAGGGGGGAGAAGGGGTAACACTTGCTCAGCGTCTGCTGGAGGATGCTCACAGACAGTCAGAATCCAAGGCTCTCGGTGTCGTTGCATGAAGCTGTTAAGAGTAGGTCTGGGGTGGTTGGTGTCCCATCACCTGTTTGTGCCCTTTCTACCACGACATGTGCGCGCCGTTGCGCCTTTGTTTGACTTGGACGACAACGGCTACGTAGCTCAGCACGATTTACAACTGGAGATGTGAGGCAGCAACAGTGGCCCAAAGCGCGCAGAGACACACAAAAGAGAAAATGAGAATGGAAAAATTCGCTCACCGGGGTGCATGCGCATGCCCTGCGACTGGAAGGGGAGCTCACATTCTCACACGAGAGAGGAAAAGGATGGGTGCATTTGCTTCACTCATCGCTGTGTCAGAACCATCGCCCTGTGCGGTCAAACTGCTTGCGAAGATCGGCGGCGTCTTGTGAGTCTTTGCCGTAGCGCGTACCATCTTTCTTGAGTACCCCTACAACGATGAACGGATGGGTGTTTGGGGTCTTCACACCGTCTCCCAGTCGCACCTCAAACACTGGGTACTCTATCAGCGTCTCCCAGTCGTACTCCTTGCCGGCACGCTGGCGGAACTCGCAGCGATACGTAATTTGTAGCCAGTCGTCCTGTGACATCTGCCCCATGTAGCATGTCACCAAATTGAACGAGTCCACCTCTATCTCGTATGTGCTCTTCGACCCTTGCTGCTTCAACGACCGCCAGCTCTTCTTAGCAAAGTCCTCGTTCATGCGCCCCCTGATTTCTTTAAGGATTCGGTCTGCCTCTCCGTGCGTGGTGATGCGCTGCAGTGTTTTGAAGCAGTCCGGGCTCTTTTCATACGAGAGTGTCTTGAACTGGATGAACAGCTCCTTCAGCTGTGCAGGGTCGAAATCTGGGCGGCGGTCCATTAGCTTGCGCATTGTCACGAAACGCCGGAACGCTTTCTTCACTCCCGCGAAGGACGTGTAGCGTATGGGTGTTATGTCTGGGTCCATGATGCAGTCCATAGACGCAAATCGCATCTGCTTCATCCACTGCTCCTTGTCAAAGTCGTAGTCAGTTCGCTTCTGTGAGGCAGTCTGGCTATCAATTTCCCACCGCGTCTGCACGCTTCGATTCATGTTCATAAAGCACTGCTGAACACCAAGCAGTGGTGGCGCAGCCACTCCCGCCATCTGCGCTGCTCGCCGCACGGGCATTGCAAACTGACGAAGCATGGTGGGGTTTCGTGTCAAGTGGTACGTGAGTGTGTGTCGGTTACACCTATTGGCAGATGCGTGCGTGTGCGCATGGAGGAGGCGAGAGAGGCCGAGGGAGGAGGGACAACTCCGCTCCTTTGGCAGAAGAGACATGGGGAGGAAAGAAAGCTGGAAAGAGTTGTAGCGGTGTGTGGAGTTGGTGGCTGTGGACATAGCAGCGAGTGAGTCACGGCAGTTGTCGCATACGCATTTTGTTGCTGCTATTTCCCTCAATCAGCGCAGTTGTCCACTTACATCATGGCCACAGGCGAGAGGGTGGAGTGGGACGCTAAAGTCTTTGGATTCAGCAGAGAGTCGTTCTGTAGTGTTGCTTTTCGTTGAACCGCTCCGCGCACAAGAACAAGTAAAGAGGATGAGCAAGCATAGAAAAGATAGAAATCAATGTGAAACCAAGCCAACGAGAAATGCGACCGAAATAGTTTTTTTGCGCACAGAGCGCTCATTCTCTGTCGTAGAGCACAAGCGCAGACTCTCCACTCCGCCCGGCCTGTCACAGGCTCCCCATCCGTGTGGTGTGACGCAGCGCCATCCAGTACGTGGCTTCTCCCCACAGAGTGTGGGCACAGGAGCCTGGGCAGCCACGCGCTGAGGGGTGTCCCCCCGCTATGTGGGGTTTTGACATCTGCTCAAATGGAAAACGAGAGAACATCAGGGGAAGGCGCTAGATAGGATGGCGCCAAGGGTGATCAGCCCCACTCCTTCCTGGGGAAGAAAACTAGCATTAGGTTAGTAGCAAAGCTAGCGCGACTTCGATTGCGCGAGGGGGCGCCACTCACGTACTCACGATGCAGCAATCCCATGCGGATCAGGCGGAGGTTGTGCAGCAGGTACCCGGTAGAAATGAAGCTGAGAAGCACAGTGGTGGCGAGGCCGACGGTGGAGAAGATGCACCGCACAAAGTTTTTCTTCGGGGGCACAACGATGAGAAAATACGCGAGACACACGGCAATAAAGGCGCTGTATAGGGCGATGCTAAAGAGAAAGAGAAGCAAGTAGCGCTTATTGAGCTCACCGATGCAGCACCCCAAAAGGCGGCAGTGGTGATCAAACTGCGCAATGCAGTTATTACACCGCCTACAGTGACCTGCCTGTGAGGGACGGTGAATGTGACAAGTCATGCAGTACGGGAGCGTCGTGCAGTACTCCTTCGTGGCTGGACTGCTCAGCAGCGGGGGAAGGTTGTTTTTGGGCAAAATCCCTGGATTTGTGAGTGATGTGCACAGGAGAAGTGTGGCACACACCACTGCCAGAAGCACAACAATGATGTCGGGTAACTGCGTCATCCACCGATTGGGCAGGAGGTTGGGATCTGTGAAACGGAGCGAGCCCCAGAGAAGCGCAAAGAGTAGCGTTCCACCTGCCAGAGTGAGCAGAACGAGTATCCAGTGCGATGCCTCCGGCGACCACAGCAGCTTTCCCTTGCAGAACGGGTGCAGGTGACCATACGGCGGCATCTCCGCAGACCTCCCGACGGTGATCATGCCTGCTTCCTCATCTTCGGAAGAGACCACTTCGAAGTCGCTCATGAGGAGTGGAGATCTACGATGGTGGTGGGTACCCGCACGTTGATGGAAGTAGAATGCGCTATCCGAAGATAAAAACACACTAGGCGAATAGCATAATCGATTACGAGTACAGTGAGTGGCCTGAGAAGGACATTGATGCACGTTGTCGTGGGCGCGCGTACAAAGAGGAGCACGAGTGGGCACAGTAAAAGGGGGCTCTAAAGAGAAAGGAGACTCGATTGAGGGTGTGGCCGTCGAGAAAGGGGAAAAGAGGAGAGAAGGCGGGGATGGGATAACAAAAGACGCAATCGAGTTTTGCTAAAGAGCACAGTAACCCCCTGAGGGACCGCATTCAATGACAGACCGTTATGATGGGAGAACAAGTCCGACGTTGCAGCAGAAGTGCTCCCGTGTTGCAGTCCTTTCTGTGGGATCGCGGAAAGATTTCCTTTTCTTTCTGTTGTGCATGTGCGTTTACTTTCGAGAGAGCGAGGAGGCTCTCCCTTGTCCAGGAATATGAGGAGGTGAGGGAGTGGGAAGCAACGGCGGGTAGTACCCGGCTTCCCACCTCTCCCCACATACGTACGTACGCACACTGGCGCGCATGCAACACGAGACGCTCAGGTACGCGGACATGCAAAGAGGCCAAGACACCATTGCTACCGAGGAGCACCAAAGACCGCTTCAATTCCCCTGAGTACGTCCCCTGCACCGATGCCATTCCACGAGTCTACTTCAACAACATCGACGTTTGACGGTGTACTCACTTCGTCCAGGAAGAAGCCCCGTACTTCCTCTGCCGTGACGGCGTTTACACTGGCGCATTTCTGCACGGCGATGAGCGTTGACCATCCTGCACAAGTTGCATGGCGGCCCTGCGTGAGATAACGGAACATTGTGGACGCCAACGGCAGCTGGTGGGGGGCCACACCATCGACCACATAGAGCAGAAGAAACGCTGTGGCACCGCCACCAATCTCCTTGGCCTTTCGAGACTCGATGAAGCTTTCCCACACGTTCGCCAGCGATCCTCCCAGCTCTCGCACCTCGACTGTAACCTTCCCTTCGCCTGCGGGAGAACGGATAGTGAGCACCGTCACTTCCTGCCCCATCGTGGGCGTACACGAAGTCGGGACAGTGCGCACGACCCCCTGGCTGAGGTACTCTAGCTGGCGGACGAGGTCTGTTTTTCCACAGCTCTCCGTCCCCAAGACGTAGGTGACACTTGATAACATTGCTACCGCATGAGGGCAGGCGACGTGGTGCGCTATTCCCGTTCACACGCGAGTGAAGCAACACACACACGCACACACGCAACAGGCGTCTCGCAACGTCCCTTTCTTCTCTTTCGTCTGCGGAATGTCACAGACGTGCGGGGGGCAGGAGCAACACGATCGACTGCCCTGCACCGCGCCTGCTTTTCTCCAAGATGCAAATTTCAGCGGGAGTCGTTAGATCAAATGCATCCAACCCACAGGGAGGAATGTAAGGGAAGGAGAGGGGGGAGATGGTGTGTGCGTGTGTGCGCTGGGAGCGGGTCAGTGAGGAAAGTGGTGTGGGCAAAGGGGGCACTGCAACCGGTACACAGGGTGAGGGTACAAAGGAACACAGTGGACAATTTCAGCAACACGTTAGGCTACTCAGACCCCTGATCCAGGGAAGAGATGAAGCGCACTGTCGAACGATCAACGCTACTCTACATTACGCAAGGGTGCCGATGAGGTTGCAGAGCAAAAAGGAGAAGTGGGGGACGTGCACACGTGCTACCCTAGAAGGCGTAGTGCAGAATTACAGAGAGTGCTTCAGACGCAACAGCTGATGTTTCTGCTCCCTTCGCCGGTCCACATCATTCGCTTCCTCTCGGGGGCGTGTTGCGGTGGTACGCAACACAGTAAGACGAGGGGACGGCACCCTACGCTGTTCAATTGTCGCGGGGACCGACGCGTGCACCGCCGTGCGCCGCGATTGCGGCACAACCGGTGCTGTCGCCTGTGTTGAGGCAAGCTTTTTTTTCGTTCTCTCTCGCTGCTGCAATGAGGCAGTGACGACGTCGGTTTTTGGAGCAAAAACGAAGACTGAAGGAGCAGCAGGGACCTCTGTCAAGGGATGCGCAGGGGCAATTGGTGCTGGTGATGTACATATGACAAGCTTCCCTTCGTCGTCAAGGGAAAAGCACTCTTCAGTTGGGCGAAACTTGCTTGGGGCGTCGTCGTCCCCTATCGCTAGCTGTCCTTCTAGAAGAATGCCAAATTTCGCTTCGTTGGTAGGGTCAAGGTGCAGTGCCTGCAACTGCAATGTCAGGCTGACCAGGAGTTCATTCTCCAGCAAGGCGAGGGTGTCGGTGTTGGAGCCTGGTGGAGACGTTGTCGACGCAGCTTCCGCGCAGCGGCGCTTAAAGTCCCTTACACGCTCGGCTGCAGCATTTTGCGCCTTGCTGTGGTCGCTGGCCCCAGTCCCATATCGGCCATTCACGTATTCTTGTGCACTGTCAAGCATGATCTTAATGTCGTCCGACGCGGGTTTGAGTTCCTCCATAAGTTCAAGTATTATTCCAGGAGACCCGTGCAACACAATAGAGTTGCTCTGCGAGACCACCGACTCCTCTAGCGCCATCTTCACAAAGCATTCGCAGAAGTAGCGAGATTGGCCCGTGCACAGGCGCTGGGGAGGTGTTTTCTTGTCCGAGTGCACGAACACCATCCCCGCTACCACGAGAATGCCCGTTCTAGGCGATCGTTTTGAGGCGACGATCGTGTCACCTGCCCAGTACACACGCGCCTGCAGAGCTTGAGCGACGGCAGTGATGGCAGCCTCGGAAACTCCAGCGAAGCAAGGGCATGTGCGTAGCGCGGATGCTAGCGCGAGGCGACTCGTGTCACTACCCAAGAGTTGCGTAGCTGCGTGCGCGCAGCGAAGCTGTATTGCAACGTCGCACATGGCAAGCAGCGCGTCGGTAGGGATGTACCACATTTCACAGTACGTAACCGCTTTTGCCCGCAGCTTTTGGTCGTAGTAGTCCGGAAGGCGGCACGGCACAAACGTCTCCAGACCGACAGCGGTCCACGCCTTCGACGTAATCGTTGAAGAGCACCCGCTGCTGTCTTCCATGAGTACTCTGCCACGGCTGAGAAAGAAGACTTTATCCGAGTTCGCCACATCGTGACAAAGGACATCGAATTGCAGAAACACAAGCGGCTTCAGCTGGAGACGCAGTGCCCGCAGCGTTCTTAGCGGAAGGGCTTGTAGGACCGGATTTGCTGAGGTAAGGGAGTGCACGGACGGCATCTCTGCCAACTGCACCATTCCATGTTGAACAACGGTGCGTGCAACATCGATGACGTAGCTGTGCAGGGGGCTGGGTAAACACTGAACTTCCCGCGAAAAAAAACGAAAAAGGAAAGCTCAACATAACAGCGTCTGTCTGGCATCGCAACGACCGCTGCCTTTCACCACCAAGTAGCAGCCTCTCAGCATCGACAAGGTGACTCGCACGGTACACTGCCAGCGATTTCACGATGCGTTCCTGGGTGGATGTGAGATAAGGCAGTGCTGCCTTGGGCGCACCCTCAAGACAACGAGAGAGCAGCACTGACGGGCCAGTCGTCGGTGCGTTTAGTGACAGGTGTGGCAGCTCACCAGAGCACTCGCGTCGCTCGCTCTTTGTCGGTAACTGAGTGACTTCACCGGAGAGCACCCAGTAAACACGCGCTGCTTGCGGTGGCTCACGCGCGAAACCAATGCACGTCCCTTTCTTATGAACCACCATCACTCCCTGTAACAACAACTCCTTCAGTGCTGAGGCTGGCCACTTCGAAAAAAGCGGCAGTGCTTTAAGCGCGTCTATGCTGGGTGCATGATACCGCGACACCACATATGCCACATCAGCTTTTGCTCGGCGTCTCGAAATATACAGCAGAAGCACGGGGCTCAGAAGCCTCTGCAGCACATGAAGGCTCTTAGTCTGCACCACCTCTGGCTTCATGACAGTAGTGAGCACGGGGCCTGAGTGGCCCTACCAAAAAAAAGCCTTGCGCAGGGCTTCGAGAGCCCCGACACATCCTTACACGTGCGGGCACGATAGCTGTGTTGCATTCACAGGAAAGATGAGGGGAGGAAAGGGCAGATGTAGAGTATGGAAAGCCATTGGGATAGCTGGCAGCTGATCACCACTGCAATCTTCAGCTCAAGGAGGCTTTCCTCACAGAAAAATCCTCTGAACAGTTGTATGCAACACTTCCCTCGTCGTTGCAAGCTTCATATCTCCGCTCATTCACGAGTAATTCCAACCCGAAAAAAGATGCGTTGTTCAGCAAATTGTCAAATCAGCGCGTTCGCCCTCTGAAAACTTCCGCTCAGAGAAGCGCTTTTAACCCGATGAACGACCTTAAAGTATCTATGATACTGCCGACGATCTCCACCGTCATAGAGGCACGCACACTCACGCGTACGCCAGCGACGGGATCATCAAGGCAGAGGGAAACAGAGAGAGGGGGAGGAAGAGGGGATATATATATATATATATTATATGTATGTATGGGGAAGGGGAGGAAGATTGTCAAACAGACAAACGAAAAGACCAGACGCAGCACACCAACCTACTACCTCCAAAAGAGAGACAAACGATGCACACAGACACGGCTAAAATGCCACACACGCACACACACGCACACGATATGCTATTAAAACGGGGATCGGGGGAATTGCCGTTCATGGGACCCTACGCGCACCGTAGCAGCTGCCCAACGGCTCATCAAGAAAGGAAAAAAAGGAGCAGTCAACAGGAGAAGGTAAGTTGGTAGCGCAGAGCAGATAGTAAAGCAGAATGAAGCGACGCACAATACGGGAGAGGAGTTCGACAACGGCCACAGAGGGTGAGCACACCCCACAAAAGCAGAAAAGGAAAAGACAAAGCGGGGGTCACACCGTTGCTCACGTCAATCACCACCACACACACCTCCACACCGCCCCCAGGTCCTTTATTCTCCCTTACTACGTCATATGCGTACAGCTTGCGGCAGCAGCCTTTCGAAAAGGCCGGCTGACACGCGCGAGAATGAGTGCACTGTGTGACTATTCTCTTGAACAGACACATGCGCACACACAAAGGGTACAAACGCCAAAAAAGATTAGAAGGAATACAGGAGCAGATGAGGGGGGGGGGCACAGGTTGCGATAAAATTATAGACACACACGCACGCGCATGACACAATGGATTAAAGGAGAAACTCCTGTGTTGTGTTGTCACTGCAGGTATGCTATTTTACTCTTAAGGGATGCGGTCATTGACTTTCGCGTACGCTCTCTTGGTACCGATACACGTTCAGCAAAGCTCGAGTATCACCAACGAGGTGGGTCGCCTTTAGCTTTGCCCAGAAGTCCCGCCGCTCGTTATCGGTCTCGTTAGCTGAGCAGTCCTCTAGTTCACTTGGTAGCGCCTGTCGGGTGGTGCGCTTGTGGAAGATGCACTTGAACAAGGCAATTTTTCGTGTCTGTGAGCGTAACACGAACTTGTTCTCGGTCGCAGAGATAAGGCGATACACGGTCACCGGCTTCCGTTGATTTCGCCTGTAGGCGCGGGCGATTGCCTGTGCGTCCGCCTGCGGGTTCCACCACGAGTCGAACAGAACGACATGATTAGCAGCGGTGAATTCGAGACCGTAGGCAGCGATCTTAGTTGACAATACCAGCACAGTGAGGTCTTTGTTTTCGCTGAACTCGTGCATGGCGCGGCGGCGGCGGTCTTGTGAGTCTCGGCCACGAACCGTAAATGTGCAGACCCGCAGCGCTGTGAGAGTTCGATGAATGAGATCTTGCGATCCCACATAGAGGGAGAAAATGATGAGCTTCTCCTTGCGAGCCTGCACGCGAAGCACAATATCGACGAGCACCCGCATCTTGCCACTCACGTTGATGAAGGCGTCGAGTTGCTCGTTTTCAATCATCTGGGCGTACTGCTCAAGACGCATGGCATCGATCTCTTCCAGCTGGGTTGTTCGCAGTCGTGACGTATTAGACTGCGCGCGCACTGTCCACCCGCTTACCATCGATTGGTAGCAGTTGGAGATGAAGGCCAGGTAGCACGCGGGGTGTGTGGAGAGGTGATGTGGTCGGTGCTCCGTTGCCCTCAAGGCTGTCATGGCTGTCTCTGTGAGGCCCAACTTCTCTTCATACTCCCGTTGCACGTTGGAGGAGCCGCATACCAACAGGTAATCGTGCAGCGGTGGGAGGTCGTTTTCCATTTCACGAAACACGAACCCACGCATCCAGTCTTGGATGTACTCTTGCGCCATCACTGCATTGTAGAAGGCCCCATCATCGCCCTCGACGAACTGGTTGATGCTATTAGCAAGCTCCTGGAAGCGTTTCGGCGGCAGTACCTTGCTGACGCCTTTGTTCACCCACCCCACTAGCCGGTAGAGTTCGCTGGCATCGTTTTGTAAAGGCGTGCCGGACAACACAACACGGAGGTTGCACCGTAGGCGATCGAGTGACTCCGTCAGCTTATTTCCCTTCGCTGCAACTCGGTGACCCTCGTCCACTATAATGAGGAAGGGCGTAAATCGCCTGAAGCGTCGCAGAAACCCTGCCAGGTACTCGCTGTTGATGACGAAGACGTGGCCTGCCTTTGGTTTCTCGTTGTTCTTCTGCCGCTCGTACTCGAGGAGCTGCTGCTCGAACTCTAAGGAGTTGAGCCCGTCAGAGGCGACGAAGTGAGGAAAGTGGAGTCCGTACATGCCCCACTTGTTCTTCTCGTCCACCCAATGACTGATAATCGGCTTTGGAGTGAGGATGAGGATGTCCGCCTGCGGTGCAAGATGCAGGTGTGAGAAGCACAACGTTAGTGCCACGAGGGTTTTGCCCAGCCCCATCGTCATCGCCACCACACATCCGCTCTGCTTGTTCGTCCGCTCCACAATGAAGCCGAGAGCGGCAAGCTGCACTGGAGCCAACTGGCTCGCCAGGCGGGTCGGCACAAAGAGCGGCGGCAGGCTGCTATCGACTTCATTGATATTGACGGTGGTGTGGCGAATCTCCGTGTTGAGCAGCTGCTGAAGAATGAGCCGATTTAAATGCTTTCGTCGCTCCATCTCGCACACAGAGGACATTAGTCCAGTGCGCAGGTAGCACACAATGCTGGTCCGCTGCCAGTGATTTTCTGGGTGCACCACCTCCGTGTTGCCGTGCTCCAGAGACGTGTCGAAAAGAAGAACATCGCCAACTTTGAGCTGAAACGCCTTTTTGAGACTTTTGATGGCGAGATGACAGCCCTCGAACTCGCCGTTGATTACTGAGAGAACCCCCAAGCCGCTCCGAAAGTCACCCTTGTCAGTGTGCACGGCGGTACGGAAGTTTCGGTTGACAGTGATGGTGCTGAAGACTGTGCCGCACAGCTGATACTGCGACGGGATCGCTACTCGCTGCAGATGATGGTGCGTTGGGGCCAACTGGCTGTACAGCTTGTCGAGATGCTTCAGTAGCGACTCACTCTGTGAGAAGAGGCCCCAGTTCCTGCGGCTGAATTCTGTCTCTCTGCATTTGTGCTGGGTAGGATTTGTGAGGTAGTCATAGTAGCCCACGATTCCGGTGTCCGGTGGCAGACCACCGTTCGTGGCTGCCCGCAAATTCTTTTTTGTCACTGCAAGCTCTAGGACAGCTGCTGCTGCGCGGCACGTGTCCTTTGGCACACCTCCTGGAATGTACACCGCAACGACGCGCTGTCCCTCTCCTTCGTGGTCGTAGAAGATGGATGCTTTTGTCACTAACTCAAACCCGCTCAATGTCAAGTACTCTGAATGAAAGCTGTGCACCGCATCTACTGTCTCCTCGCCAGTGAGATCCTCGACGGTTTCCTCAGTGTCCAGGTCCACTTCTTCCACTGCCCCTTTCTGAAACAGCGCCGACGGCGCAACGCCGGTGAAGAGAGAGAGCGGCTCCGTCTCTGAGGCGCCGCCACTGCTTGCTGCGATGGACAAAGCGTGCGCACGCTCGGCTGCAAGCTTCTCAGCGTCTGACTCTGCATGAAAGTGCAGCTGCTCTGGCACCGGTGACTCGGACTCATCTGGTGCTGCTGGAGTGCCACGGACGATGAGGCGGAGATGTACGCAAATTTCTTTGACGGGGGAGATGTGAAGAAAGGGACTCCTGTCCTGCAGCGATAAAACGTCTTCGTCGGGCACCTGAACATAATGGAAGCAGAACTGGAGAATGCGGCTTACGTAGTCAGCAGGGTGAAACAGTGCTCTCTGGTTGCGCATGCTGTACGCGAATAGTGGGTATTCTCGCATATACAGGCTGTTCCGAATTTCCACTTTCTCGTGTTCACTCGCGGCGGTGTACCGCTCACACATCTGAAGCAGCTCGTCATCGTATAGCGGAATAGCGGGGAGGATGGTGTACCCACCGCGAGGGATCCCAGCGATGCGCAGCTGACGACGCTGCGTTTCGCTTGTAATCGTCTCCAAATCGCCAATGCTCGGCGAAGTGAAGACAACAGCGATTTCGCCGGACGATTGCACGATATCCAGTATCGACTCCAGCTCCGTGCTGGTGTTCGCCCGCGTCAGACCACTTGGCATGGCAACTTTCCCTCAGTTGCTCAGGAAGGGAGAGGAGATAGCTGAGAGGGGAGGGCAACAACTTCAACGCCACGACCACTATGATTCCACTTGATGCCAGTACTGAGATTACGTGACGTGTTTGTACACACTAGTGAAAGTGACAAAATAGCTAACGAACCAACGAAAGAAAGGCGGCAGTGTAAAGAGCGCGTAGTGTCCAGTCTTTCTTTTTCTAGTAGAAGAGAGCAGCTAGAGGGAGGGGGGTGAAGGCCGTGCAGGGATGTAGAGCATCAGGAGGGTAAGACCAACGCTACGAAGCGACGAAGCACAATGCCGAACGCACCAGCTGGACAAAACTGTATTCCTTCCCTCCAGGACGGAGTGGGAGGCAGCAGCTATCTCCAGCGGCCTGTCTCGTAACGTCAGCAAATATCTACCAACAGCAAGGGAGAAATATGCCTTGTTTCTTCATGCCACGCTTCGGGTATTAAGCAACATCAGGACATGGTTAAGCTGTTGCAGCAGACAACGAGCAAGTAGACGGGAAGAAAAAGGAAATGGCTGTGTGAGAACACCTGGAGCGGGAGCTATGCAGGTCGGCCGTAGAAGAACAGCAAGAGGGAGTGGAGGGAGAGGTGCGGCACAGGGGAGGACCTTACAACGGACAAGAGGACGCACTTCCCGTGAGCGCTTCTCTCTCGAGAGAGGATGTGAACGAGGTCTCATCGCCCATTTTCACCAGAAAGGATGTTTCGAAGTTGATTTGCGCACTGCCATCGGAGGTCCGAAACACATCCTTGTGCATGTCATTAAACGACTGCTGTGCATCTGGTTGCTGCTTGATACTAACCGTGTCGTCAAAGAGTGAAGAAGATGTCTGCCAAGACTGAGCCGGCCTCGATGCTGCTGTGCCGTGCTCTGTGAGGCTGCCCTGAACGGCATGATGTGGCGGTACACTTCGAGGAATATTGTCACGCATGGTATCATTAGGGGCCTTCGCATTGAACAGGGATTGCTCCACCGCCGCTTCTTTTTCCTTTCGGCGCTTCTCCTTGCGCTCTGCCTCGGCGCTTGGCGTCTCTTCGGTAAGGTAGTGGATGCCACGTCTTACTGAGTGCCAGAGCATTGGGCTAACTTGAGCAAATATGAGGATGGCCATAAGATTCGCAGTGATGAAGCTCATTACGCCAGCCTTGCGCTTGTGCCAGCTGTTGTTGATCCTACGCCTCCATGCGTTGAACGTCGATTCCTCTGTACTACCACTCGCCTTCGCGCCCACCTTATCAAATGCTGAGTAGGCGCTTTCCTTTGCTTTCTGAAACATCGGGTGAGCCACCACGCGCTGCCCCGTGTTCCTTACGGCTTGCTGGAACTGTGGATGGCGTGCAATGTAGGCCATCAGCTGCCGCTGCAGCGGACCCCACACAACCATCTTTTATTTATGTGAGCGTGTGTGCTCGCAGGTGTGGTTTTGCTGATGCTGACAACGTGCAGTTTTAGTGAACGGAGGTAGAAGTGCGGGGCAACTGCGTGTGAAGAAGCACAAGGCGGAGCCGCGGAGAAAGAGTGTACAGTGCCCGGTGGTGTACCTAAGAGGTCTGAAAAAAAAAAAAAAACTGCAGATGCGCGTCTGGAGGTGTGTGCGTTTTTCTTTGTGTTCTCTCTTTTTCCGTGCAGCTCAAAATAGAAATGCAGGCAAAAAAATATAGGAAAGCACAAGAGCTGATATCATAGCAAAACACAGAAAAACATAATGATGCCTGGAGTACATGGCGCCGGTCTCTGTGGAGCGTTGGTGAGTCTCTTGCAGTGCTCGGAGGTTTTCTCATCTGTGCGACTGAGAAAAAGTACTGCGCGCAGTCACTTAATGCCACCCATGCCTTGCGGTTCCGGTATGCTAGTAGAAACTATTAGCCCAAAGAGCTCGATGAGTACGCTCCTCTGCGCCGCAGCACGTTGTTCGCTTGGCATGCTACGTCCACAAACTATTTGAATACTCTCGACTCACCCATAGCAACGAGGTAAATGTGAGTACAAATAAAAGGTGCCTTCTCACGCTTGATGCCGAGCTTCATCTTGAAGTTGCTGAGAAAGTGGCCAAAAATTGATCTGAAAGAGGGTGTCGTCCTGGCGGAGCATGCTGTTGCCATTGTGTTTGTCACCGATATCCAAGAAATAGGTGACCACCGTGTAACCAGTGACATTGAGAACGAAATTCTACGCTCACTGCTCGACTTCAGTTCGGTCATGGTTGAACTAGCGCAACCAATTTATAATCGGGTCGTTGTAGAACGCAGCCTCAGCCTCCCCCTCACGCCTCATGATGCTGGCAACGGTGCCGCTGTTCAACACCACTTCAATCATGGCAACACTTTTTCCCGTAGAGATCCAACCGTATGGAGTACGATGAGGGACGAACACTGCCGCTTTCCACAGGCTGTCGATGAGCTACAACAGCTACAGTGCAGGCAGTTCTTCTCTGAGTTCGTCACTAGACTTAAATATGACGAAAAAGGAATCGCCTTGATCGATGTAGTTCTGAAAAGCAAACTATAACGGGAGCTTTTGCTCATGCCTCGCTTTGCACCGCTTGATTTCCACCGTGCAACACTCCACCAAGGGGCTCTCACACAGACACTTGACATAATATTTCTTCTGTGTCCGTCGCACTCTTAGTGCACACTGAAGCAGCTTCAGTACGTGAAACGCAGTCAGTGAGCCCCAACGATGAAGAGGGCAGTACACGTAGTAAACATCAAACAGCATTAACTGGTTCATCACGCTGAGAACCTTGACCACCGCCTTTAGTCAGCCGAGAAGTATCCTCCGGTATCCCCAAAACACAGTCATATCATTCATTGTGAAACGTACCAGGGGGTGGTACATCAACACCCGCTTCAGATAGTGCAGTTAATCCACATTGTTATTGACCAGGCCATTACAGGGCGGTATCACAAAATAAAAAGCTTCGCTAAGCATTCTTCTCGCCTTGCCGTGGAACTCCATCACTGGGGAAGACCAGGTTTGCCGAAAGACGCTAACTCAGCTTCAAACACGTATGTGATGGCATCGAGGTTGACGGTGTTCAAGTTCATCGCATTCGTGCGGGTATTGCCATCCCACAGATAGATATGCCTTTCAGCCCTCCGCATTTTCGCTCCGTAATCGAAAAGCTGCGTGACTGCTGTGCCTCCTCATAAATCACACATACACACACAAACGCAAAGTGGCACTCCTTTTCAGTTTTCCTGGTGTATACCACAGAAGCTGCCGTAGTGCTGGTGATTCTGTAGGTTAAGGTAGCTAGCAGTACAAATCACTACTTTTACTACCTCAGCACATTTGAAAGATCGATGCTGAAGCTTACAGTTCCATCAGCCTTCCAGTGCATTTTTGTAGTCAATTCGTAGCTGTTCGTTGCATTCTCACGCATCTACCAACATACACTCCCAGAAGAACTGCAAGATAAAGGTCCGAAAAATAACACACCCTCTCCTCCTTCATGGACGAATCAAAGATGAGGAGTCATTCAAACAAGCCAAGAACATAAAAAGGAGCTTTCTATTCAAGCTTCACAAACAGATTTCATGGGTATTACTCTTGTGCAGCTCTTCATGCAGATAATATAGAAGAGGCTGAGGCAAGTAAGGCGTGCAAAACAATGGCACAATAGGAGAGGTTTCTCCCTCAGATTCTACAATCACATGAACATCACGCTGCTTGCCTACAGCCACGTAAGCAGCTATAGTTGATTAGAGATGGCAACTGTGAATTTACTCTTTTTGTCCCTTAACACGAAAGATCACCTTCGTTCTGAACTTTTTCCCTTCATCCTTGTGACATCCAGCATGAGGGCTGCGACTAGCTGGAGAGTGTCATCGGCAAAACAGTCAAAGAGAAAATCTCGCAGCGTAGAGACCCTGCAACACACAAGACCCCATTACCACAGATGCATCATAAATGATGGTATATCCTGTCGCAGCTTTCCTCGTGCTCAGAGAGATCAGCAGATCAGCTTGTGCCTTCTGTGGCGGAAGTACACAGCACATCGGCAGCACGCTACATACTGCAAAGAGCGTTGGCACCGTCGGTTTGACAGACTTGAAAAGACTTAATTCGTCCAGATGCGCTCTGTCATTCAAGCATCAAAAAAAAAAAATTACGGCCCCATTCACCGCTAATATTCCATATGTTCTGGGGTAGTAGTAAATGCTCGACAGCAGCATCAGCATCTCGAGAAAAAGTGGTGCTCTCTTCCTTCCTAGATGCGAGCAGGCGCAAGTAATCACTGAGCGCCGAGTTGAGGAGAAAGCTTATGACAGGAATCATGACTTTCTGTACTACCAACAGACTTTGTCATTTTCTCAGACAGAGTTCCCTCAGTACTGCTCAATTCAAAAAATAGCCCATTCCTTGCACAGACGCGACTCTGGGTTTTCACATTCGACACGGAAAAAGAATCAACGAGAAGCTTTACAAAGAATGAATCGGGGGTCGACCTTCGATGTGTTTAAAGAAAATAAGTAGCAGAAGTAGCCACATGTTGCACAGCTTGCAAAAGGAAAACGAAGCAGGTGGTCGTAATGTGCATACAAAACAGCGGAATGGCCCCCATGGGAAGCCTATGGAAATTCAACATGCCTTTTAAACTACAAAGATCATGATTGAAACAATAAGGGCACATATTCTCTAATAAATATCTTTCTCGTTGTGATTCTTATCACTTTCGTAACTCTGTCTCTAGAAAACCTGTTAATTATCGCTTAAAGATAACTGAGTTTACTCTTCCTCACCGCTTCGCGAAGAGGAGCTTGACCACCTAACCCTTACGAAGGGCTCAATTATCCCACACAGCATAACATCCAATAGGGTAACATAACAACAAAAGCGCGTCTTTCTCAAGCACCCATGCGCGTGCTTCTGCACGAGCTATCGCGCCGAAGCGCCGTCGTCCTCGCGACGGCGCTTCATTCGTACCACGTCGACGGCGTGTGCCACAAGCGCATCTCGGTGCTTGTCAAGCGAAACATCAAATGCTGACAAGCCTGCCTCTAACGACGCTGCCACGGTGGCCTTTATCGATGCTGGGTAAATTTGCACTTGCGCAGCTCCTAGTGCTTTGATGCAGTTTGCGACACGTGCTACATTTTGATATGTGTCCACAGCGTGGTCTTTTTCCTCCGTCTCGGTAGCATAGGACTGCATCGAGCAGATCCATATGTTTCCATTCATACCAACGATTAGTTGCGTGTTGTAGTCGGTAAGTTCCACAAACTGGTGCTTCGCGCGTTTCACCAAAGAGGGACGCACACTCACCAAAATGCCCGGCCCTAAAAGCCGACCATATTTCTCGGCTGCACGTGTGTGCAATGACATCACACCATCAGGAGAGATGCGCTGAACCTCCGCCGCAACTAGATCATCTTGATCGAAAAGCTGACGCATACCTAGCTCATCACCGCGACCTCGACGTCGCAGTATGCCTCCAGGCTCCGTTACGTTAGAAAGAAGCATAATTGCTGCTTGGGAAGAGTTTACATCAACTTGCCACTTGTTGCCTGTTACCTCTAAGATCCGACCCACCACCACATCACCAATTTCGGGTTGGTACCGCGGCAGCAGCCCCTTCACCGATATCACACGATCCGTTACTTCTATGTACCCGTTGATAGCAGCCACAATTTCACCGGCCCCTTCGTGGAGCAGCGCCAGGTCGCTTGGCTTATTCCCCGCAAAAGTGTTAAACCCGCGCAGATACACTTCGTCGGAGCTCGTGCTCAACTTTTGACCAACTTCGCCTCCACAGATGGAGTCACCCACAATCACGACACCAGATGACATGGAGAAAAAATACGCTGGCTCTCCCAGCAAAATGCAAAGCACGAGAGTTTATTCTGAAAGGCTATTACTATCTCCTTGAAAAAAAAAAACAGGGAGGAGGCAAGGGAGGAGTGCAACACAGCATTTTGAAGTCATGAGCCATTGCCTCTGGAATTCTGCGGGGGCAACGCCAGGGAGGCGATCCTGCTGACATTTGGGCGTGCATCGGGAACTCGAAGACGTGGAAAAAATACAACGAAGGGCCTCAGGTGAGGTGTCCTCGTGGCTGTCGGCATTAGGAATGGGGAGGGGGGGGGGTCGCAAACGCGAATGCCGGGTGCGCTCTCTTGTTTCGGGGTGGGCTGCGGGCCGCGAATCGCGGGAACACAGCGTATCCCCCCAGATATGGCGCAGCGCAACCAAAAAATCCCAGTTCTCAAAACCACAACCGCGAATCCACTTTCTCCTGATTCGCGTTCGGGCTCTGGCTCCCGGTGTTCTTCAAGCGCTGGGAAATCACATCCGAGAGAGGGGGGGGGGGAAGCATGAACAGTTTCTTTCAAAAATATTCTCGAGCTGATCTTTTTGGTTGCCGACTCATCTTTTCTTCGCCTTTCGATTTGCTCTTCTGTTGCTTGGTCGTTCTCAGGTATGCGCAGCGCCAAGGACAACGCTAGCTACGCGCAGTTCTCTAACAGACACAATTCCTCATTCGGTGCTCACATGGCACTGGCTGGGGGTGTGCGCCTCCCGTTTTCTTGCTGCGGAGGGTGGGCTGCACGTTCTGTTGTTGTAATTCTAAAAGGCCCGGCGGCGAGAGCATAAACAGTAGTTCCGTTCCCGTGGCCGTCATTATGTCAGCCCACGAATGGGAGATAGGTGTCGTTCCTGAACCACGTGATTGTGCATGTTTCCTTGTTTCAGTTTCCTCAGCCGTGAGCCGTGCTTTTCTACCGCTGGCGTGGGTGATGCGCGTGCGTAACGGCTGTTTGAAACAACTGACTTGGGCTGCCCAAATGTCGTGCGAAAATGATTTCGGCTGCAGAACACACGTTGCTTGTATTTCTGGTTTTGGGACTCGCAATACTTTTCGCGCTCGGTGGCGCCTGCCTAATGCTGAAGTCGTCACGCCAACGCCATCAAGGCTATAGAAAATGTTCCTCAATCTGGCGCCAAGGGGAATGTAAAGAGCCAATTCGATGTCGGCAAGTTGGTGGGGTCGCTTTGTCGCTGCTTTTAGTGTATGCCACTTCGAGCATGATCGCTTTAAATCGCGACGCTTCAAATTTCATTCTGCCGCTCCGTTTGCCCATACTGTGTGTACCCAGCGCCCTTTTTCTTCGGTTTGCAAACGCCGTGGGCACACTCCTAACGACTACAAACAGAAGGGGCCTTCGAGCGCCCTGTTTCCGATTCCGATTCCTAGACCATCGCGCGGCAGTGGCAAAGAAAACGCTATGCGTGTGAGGCTTTTTGACTTGTGCTGCGCAATGGGCTCGGCATGACTGGCGGAGCACAAAATAGGTAACCCGAGTCTTTCTTTCACTTTCAATATGAGTATTGCATGCGAACCCGTGCTAGCCGAGCGCACTTTCCAAACCACATGGAAAACTTTCGAAAACGAAACACGCAGGCTGCACATAAATGGTGGCGTTTTTGTGGGGAGCAGCCATGTCCAGCCGCAACAACAGCACCGCGCACAGCTCCGCGCCGGAACAAGAAAACAGGGTTTGAACATTCACTATTTGCTTTTCCCTGATCTACAGATTGGTGAAACACGCAAATGTCACCGAACTTAAAAGCACGCCTTCCTTAGTACACTCCGCTCTTGTGGAAAAAGCTTCAAAAGCTCTGCCCACCCAACCTCCTTTTTTCCCTACGTGGGGTGCTTTCTCCTCTCCAGAGCCTTGCCTTTTCTGCACCAAAACAAAACTATGTTAATATCTGGGCGTCAGATGGTTTTTCCCTTTGCAGCCGTGGAAGCCAAGATGTCAAACAAAGGATGCACTTCGTTCCCCATGTTTCTCATTCTCGACCAAAAAAGTTAGGACCCTCCACGGTGTGCGTTGGGCTCGTGGTGCGCGTAAAGGGCATAATTTCGCCATCCCCGCTGTTCAAAGCCGCGCTAAGTGTTCCCATTATCTTCCTGTGCGGAAGGTATCATCTTCTTTGCGGAAGGTTAGGGTTAGGGTTAGGGTTAGGGTTAGGGTTAGGGTTAGGGTTAGGGTTAGGGTT
>NC_025858.1:553040-618782 GCF_000755165.1 Leishmania panamensis | reverse complement strand
ACACCACGCCGTGACGGTGCACCTTTGCCGCGAGCTGCTGCGCGCGTTTCCAATCAAGGTGCACCATCGTGTCCGACGGAACGATCCGTTTCTTTGGAAGGTATGCGTTGTAAATGGCATCGAGTTCCATATTCGATGTCTTACCTGCGCGCATGTCACCTCCCCACACTTCTTTTGCAAATGATCGTGCAACACCGCATGTAATCGTTCGGTGGTGTGTGGGTTCCTTCCTCGAAACGTCGGCGGTGGTCCCGTCGGGCTTTAGTTTTTTGAATCGGACGGAAAGTTCTCCTGCGCTTCGCCTCCGCGGTAGTTACCGTGCCGATTAACTCCGCCCATTCCTCGGTAATTGCCCCGGAATCCTACACCTCTCCCGCTGTTCTGATAATTGCGGGGTCCCTGGGTATGATTTGAAACTCGCGGTGCCGTTTTTTGTTCCCTCATAAGATGCGTAATGGTGTCCTGCATCCTTAACTGGGACTCTTCCGTGAGGGCACCGAAGCTGCTCATATCCAGGGCGGCGACTTGCGAGCCATCTGCTCCGATGATGGGTGCGTACGGCGCGCCGCCTTCCAGGAGATCGCTGCCGTCTCTTGGCGGTGTCCGAAAAATATTGCGTGAGCGTGTTGTGTGCGTGCCTCCTCCTTCGATCCTTTGGGTGGTGCTCCGCTGCGTTTTTCCGTCGCGGGCCGCATCAACACTTAGTGTGGATTACTTCATTTTAAGAATAACGCATTGGAGAAGAAATTAAGGGACAATAGAAAGTAGTCATTCATCAGAAACACATATTTCTGACCTGGGACCGTAATTTCCACGTCGGGAAATTTATGGCACCCAGCCTGTATATTTTCGCAAATCCAACACCACATCCCACCAACCACCCCCATCCCCCTTCCAGTTCTTTTGCCCAGACAAATTAACCCGGCCAACTATAAGGTCAAGTGCCATTCGATTGCCTTTGTGGTTTTACACGCCGCCAATGGAACCCTAATGCCGCGGTCCCGTAGGAGGAGGCGTGGTGGTGGTGTGAATGGTTGGTAAAAAATACCCTAGCTCCAATCTGTAGTTTGTATCTGCCGCGAGAAATGAGTGCAACTGCAAGTGTATAGCGGTGTTCAGGGGGTTTTCAGAGGAATGAAGCACGGCAACATGTTGTTTCGGAATGATTTGTCCACGATGCACGGAAGACTGAAGACAACGTTAGGCGTAACTACAAAAAAAATGACAGCGGCAGCACATGCTAGCTTTATGAAGGCGCTGGATTGAGCTGAATGAGGTGATGGTGAAGGAAAAATTTGGCTGATGCACCTGAAGCTATGTCACTTCAACACTGCTAGGATGTTCAGACAGATCATCAGTTTTGGAGGACGGGGGAAAGCTGAGGGAGGCACTAGGCGTTCTTCTCACGTTAGAACCACTTACGGATACCACAATGCGAGTCATCCCCTTCTGTACACTCTCCGGATTATGAACGGCAGTACATCTATCTGCTCCTGGGAGGCATGTAGAAGTCGCAGAGGGGCATACAGCACCCTTGCGGGAGAGAGAAACATAGTGGGTTCTTTGTTGTGCAGCCTGTGCCGATGGAAAAAAAGGTGAACTTTGCCAAGTGTATCTGATCTCACTGGCTTACTGCTTCGCATGGCGGCTGATCGAGAAGCCCCTCAAGATTCGTGGCGCTAGGCTAATAGGAAAGGACGCCAGGTATGCTTTCTGCCACGCAAAGAGCGTGCACCACCTGCATACAGACAGCGGATTGTTGATGAATGCGACGCACGACGTTGTCCAAGTCCGCTGCCGTTCAAGAAACGAACGAAGTGGAATCAGCGATTGTTGCCAGCTTCTGCGGGCTGGGGCATGTCGATTTTGCGTTTTGCGAGTCGCTTCTGTTGCTCTATGAGGTGCCAGCGGGCACTACCAAGAACGACAGTCTTTGTTTAGAACTGCACCCTCCAGCGCACTTGGGGCTGAAGCAGTGTTGAAGTGAGAGGAGGCATGCGCTGGTCTTTCAGGATTTTGTTTGCACGCTCATTCGTGCTCGGCTATGGTATATGATGTACTCAGCAGCATAAGAACGCCTGAATGTGCGTATCTTCGATGACGTGTGATAGTGGAGAAACCAGAGAGAGTGTTGCCTTAGAAAAAGGTAGCTGAGAAACCCTCGGCGGCGTCGAGGCGTATAGGTCGTCCAGTTTCACTGAACAGCTTACTTGGATCAATTGAGTGCAATGAAGAGGATTGAGGACTCCTTTGTTCACCAACTGTGGGCGGTGGATTGGGGTGAAAACATATTGAGGGCGTGCCAGTCGATGCAAGCAGCTGCAGCCTTTAGAGCAAGGTGGAAAAAAAATCGGGTGCACCTGATCTGAGGTAAACTGCGGCGGAGAGAGTACAAAAAAAAGAGGTGAATAGAGAAGAGCATGGAGGATGAACGATTGTACTTGTGGATCCAAGAACTAAAGAGCGGCGCGCACTACGACAGGTGCTGCGTCGCCCTTCGCCTATCAAGTAGAAGGGAGACTCGCTGACAAAGGCTGCTTGCACAAGAGCGACACAGCGACTAGACCGTGTGGTCTAGAACATTTGACCCGTGTTTGCCCCAAGTCTGCCTGGTCCACTCCCTACATTGCGTAGAGGTGGTGCAAACAAGAAAAATCTCGGTGCTAGTGAGAAGCGGTCTTTGTGGCTCTCTGGGGGAGATTACCGAACCAACCATAAGGGAGACGAGCGCCTTTGGATTAGACTGCTTAGAGAGTTTAGTGCACAAATAAGAGGAGTGAGGGTTGACTATCGGCGCGGGGTTATCAGGAAGAAAGCAAGTGGTGAAGGGCGCAGTGTTACCCCAATGTTGCGCGGGAACAGATACAAAGTGGTTTTCTCAGGACGTGTGTGAGAGTGGGTGTGGGCAGTGGGACTCAAAGGTAGCAGGTGTCGGAGCTCTTGTGCAAGTATCGCTTAGTGGGGGCACTCCAGCCAACGCAAAGGTGCTTCAGGTACCCCCACTACACGCACAGCACTGAAAACAAGAAAAATGAATAGTAAAACACACGTTGCTCATGGAGTACCACTCTTCTCTGGCCGATAGCTCAGGGGAGCGGTACTCACAGGTACATTACATCTGGAAACAGTATCCATGAGGCTGGACACCACACGTAACGCGGCGCACCTGGCAATGTGCAGCAGGATGTGCCATAACAAAGAAATCCGCTTTGCGATTCTCCATGCATGTGAGATTGAAAATGGTCGGCAAAGGTGACAATTACTGGCAGAGAGCCCCGTGCTATGGGCTCCCTCGCCAGCGCTGCACATCACTGAAGGCTTTCAGCTGCCGCGGTAGGAAAAATCTTTGGCATAAGGCTTAACGGGTATAAGAGCGCTGCGTGGTCCAGTCCCTTGACGAAGACACACTTGAGACGTGGTGCGTCAGCCAGTGGACTCAAGTCCTCGACTGCAACGCACGCATCCAGGCGCAAAACCTCAAGGGAGGGGCATGTACCCAAACCCCGAAGGTTTCTCACAGCGCTAAAGGATGCATCAATGATTCGAAGGCGCGGCGCACCAGCTAGGGGAGACAAATCCGTGACAAGCCGGCACGCCGCCACGCGAAGGGTTTCGAGGCAAGGGCACGATGACAGCCCATTAACGTCGCGCACACCGCTGCAAAACACGTCCACCTCCTGTAGTCGCGGCGCACCAGCCAGAGCAGCCAAACTCTCCACTTCTCTGCATGTATCAATAGAAATGCGTTCCAGGCACGCACATGAGGAGAGTCCTCCCAGGTCACGCACGCCAGACCAGGAGATGGATATGGTCCTCAAATTATTGGCGTGGGCTAGCGCCGACAGGGAGAGGAGTCGTCCACAGTTTATAACAGTGACGGTAGCGAGAGACGCGCAACAGTCGAAGCCAGTCATCACGGACAGCCCACTGCCACTTAAACGAAGGTGCTGCAGGGAGTGAGCAGAAGCCAGCCGACGCATGTCAATCTCGTCTACTCGGTCGAGGTTCTGTTGGGGGTTCTCTGCGACGATCGTGTTGTCGAGCGATGCTACGCCGATCCTTGATTCGATGCTAAGCATTAGGAGGCCAGGCAACTGAGAGAGTCGCAGAAGTGCGGCACTTGTGCAGTGCGCAACGTGCAGCTCTCTCAGCTGCACCATTTGGGAAAAGTTTGCAGAGAGCGAGGCAAAGGCTTCGCCGCACATGTCAATTCTCTCCAGGTGGAGTGCGACATCCGTTGGAATGGGACACACATGTACAAGGAGCGAAAGACTAATACTCCTTAGGATGGGCCTTAAGCGAGACGAAGCGAGCAGCGCTAAGGCCGTCTTGTCGCCTCGGACCGATACGAAGATGCCGCACTTCTCAATCCACCAAGTCACTGTGGTCAGCGGCTGAACGCACGACACATCAGCAGCTTCACATACAAGCTCATGCATCACAGTGGAGTCGTCGAGGAGAAGGCGCAGATTCGTCGGCAGTCGCGATTCCAGCAGTTCGGAAAACAAGCGAGCTTTTGGACTCACAGCAGCAAGTGTGAGACGTAAATTGTCAGGTGCAAACTTAAGGATCTCCACCAGAGCATCCCCTTCTAGGCGCCCGAGAAGTCGCTGAGGCTTCATGGTGCTGTTCCGGTACGCGTCATCCGTCAAGAGGCACGTGTGAGCCTGCCGCAGCTTCGTTATCCAAATGTCCATCGCATCTGTCCGGTGTGAATAGGCACTGTACATTTGGGCCCATGTAGGTAGAAAAATGCGACGTGAAGGAGAGAAACGGACGAAGAAAGGGGAAGGAAGTGCTGAAGAGACCCTGGCAATCCTTGTTTCTGAGCCTAGAGTCACGTTGTGGAGAGACTGGGATCAGTGTTTCTGGAACAACCTGGGAAAACAATCCTGACTCTTCGTGCACTAGACTACTCAATACAGTCTACACTTCCTCGAGAGGGAGTCTAACGGCGTCTTGCTCTTCATAGTTCGCCCTGACAATGACGAGAAAGCTACTTTTCTCTGTGCCACGTACTCGCGATGTCGCTTGAGAAAACATAGAGTTTTTCTTTTCGTGGTGAATGCACCAATATTTTATTGCTCAGATTTGATGGAGGTAGTATCGGTGAAAGGGAGAAGGAACTAAAGCAGTTTCGCTTTGGGTGGTTTGCGTGCTTCTCCTAAAACGAGCAATGTGAAGAGGCTGCAGCGTTTCTGTGTCGATGATCCCTTGCAGGGGCTCACAAAAGAACGGAATAGGTCAGCAACAAGAGGAAGGCCACATCGTTTGTATGTAACGCACATGTTGTGTTAGCGGATGCCACCTTCTTAAAGGCGGCGCCGACTTGCTTCTCTCACAAAGCCATTGTCGAGGGGAACACGCTCGAACAGAAAACGAGGAGATGACTTTCTCCCATTCTTCAGTTTTTGTTACCGATTGAAGCTGTGTCACTTCATGAATGCAACTGGAAGCAAGAAAAAAGTAACGAGTCAAAAATGTAGAAAGCAATAACGGTCTCTCTTCTTTGTACAACTCAATTGTTTCTACACACGCAGAAAGGAAGTCGGGAAAGGGTTATCGCGGGTATATATTCGAAAAAGAACTAGCTCCGCTTAGAAAGGCTGCCCTGAAGCAAAATATGACCCTAGAGGCGAGGGCGAGACCATGGAAATGCAAAGACTGTTACCTCATAGCATCTCCCCTACCTGTGTCAATAAAATGGGACTGCGTGCCTATGCACGGGTGGAGATACCATGTAGAAGTAGTCTTCGCTGCACACTCGTCATACAGTCAGCAATGGTTTTTTTTTTCCTTCTCGGGAATCTTGTAACGAATACGGAGAGAAGGGCTGGGAGAGTGAACGAGAGTCAAAAGGAGCAGGCTTACGCCGAGGGCAGCTGTGGATAGCACACTCTACAAGGAAAGTGCAAAGGGATAGCTACATCCACATACCCGGGAGCTCTGTAATCTCTTCACTCCCATTAATTCGGGAAATAAGAAAGGAGCAAACAGGGAAATAAACTACTAGTTATACATTCATAAAAGACACAACCCTTGTCTCCACAGTGCATTACCTATTGCTTGAGAAACAAGCCCGTGTGTTTATGGTGCCGTGGGGAAAAACAAAAAAGGGGCTGGTGCTTTGTCGGTGATAGTTCTCCTGTAGAGAAATAGTGATGACAAGGATGAATTAACCAGTCCTTCAGATCAGCAAAAGTAGCCGATGCTATTACAAGCACATGAACTACATGGTCCTTTTGGGAGAAGAAAACAGTTTTCGATGCAGTGGTCTGCATGGTGTCCTCTTCCTCAAATTCGCACACCCGTATGCGGATGGGACCAATCACAACTACAGTCACAGCTGCCGTTGGCCATTGTCGAGCGGCCCCGTACTCTGGGAGTTCTCGCTGCGGAGACGTTGACGTTCAGAAAGAACGCGCTCGCTGTAGCGGCGATAGGTGAGATGGACTATGATGTTCGATGCAAAAGCGCTGCATGCCAAGCCGAGCAGCACAATGAGCGGTGTCTGGACGCACTTGCGGCTTGTGCAGAAAAGAGAGTGGCCAAGCTTCTCTGCCTGAACCGTATACCACTCACCGTAGAGGAAGCGGTTGAGGGCGATGGACGAAGCGGCAGTTGACAGGAAGCAGAAGTGGTAGTGTTTCGCAGGGTCCTTTGCATAGATGGTGCGCGTGATTAGGATCGTAGTCGCAGCGAGGAAACCGTTACCAATGGCCGCGATAACGTACGGGACCGGAAGCGCTTGCTTGGGTAGAGCGAGAAACAGCACAATAGCGATGATGATCGACGTGTTAGGAATGAACAGCGCAATTGTCAGTGGAATCCGCTTCTCTGCTGGGCGCTTCTGCGACCATGCCTCAAAGTACGACATAAGCAGCCGACCAGCTGCACTGCCGACACCGCTAAGGACGGTGAGAAGTGTGCGGGTGGATGTGGAAGTTTTCTCGCCAGCCAAAGCACCAAAGATGTAACTGGCATTGTTCAGGACCACACCCTCAGCACCGACAATGCAGAACGAAGTCCACCAGAGTGCCCACAAGTTGACGGAGAGAAGATTCTGGAGGAAGGATGATTGGTACTGTGGCGCGATGTAGTCGATCTCTGTGTACACACTCTCTTCCAAGACTGTTGGTTGGTCGAGAGGAAGTGTCTTCTGGACACTATCACTGCTGCTGCGCGGTGTCCGTTCCTGCTTGTCAAGATCGTCAAAGGTGCCGCCAGAAGACAAATTACAAGAAGCACACTGAAACAGCTTCGCAGGAACCGCGATCACAAGAAAGCCAGAAGTTATGATGGTGGTGATAATGGCAAAGATCAGTTTCTCTTTGCTTCCAAGATGCAGGTTGTCCACAAGGGCTGTCGTGAGAGGCAGGAAGGCAATGAGCACGAGCATCAGCACGAAACCGTAGTAGAATCGCCACATTGGCGGCTTCTGCTTCAGGAACTGCGCCTTGGATGCTAGTCGCTGCGCCTTTTCCTCTAGTGAAAGGTGAGATTCCTGGTAACCTGTCAGGTGGTATGCTGGAAGACGCAGAAAAAAAATACCCAGCATGCCGACGATGATTGCCCACGCCATCAAGAAATAGAAGAAGTGTTGCGTCACGCCGCCAAAAAATCCCTGATACATGCTTCCCACAATAGCAGAGCCAAGGCCGATAAACGTTTTGAGAAACGCAACGACAGGGCCTCTGTTTACTGGAAAGTAGCTCAGAATTGTTATGCAAGAGGAGAGGTCAAAGAACGAGGTACCCACGTTCATTAGAGAGTAAAACACAGCTAGTCTCACGACGTTGCCCACAATGACTTCCTCAAAGCACAGAGCAACAAGCAGGGCTCCGAGAGGAAAAACAAATGTGGAAAGAGCAGCAATAGGAAACGGGCCGAAGTAATCGTACAGAAATGAGTACGGAAGCATAACATACCCGACCACCGTACCGGTGGTTGTTATTGTGCTCAAATCGCGCTGGGAGAGTGAGTACCGCTCCTGGAAAGAGCCGGAGACGAGGTTAAACGTGGGGCTGCCGAGAGATCCGCATATCATACCAAAAATACCAAGTACCAAGAGGCCAAATCGATGTGTTTCGCTGATGTGCGTCTGACGTGCGTTGGACAGCCGCTCCAGAGGACCCTTTTTCTCGCATGTGACACTCATTTTGGTGGTAGGAAGTGAGTGGAAATGGAAATCCCAGGGGATGCTTGGTTTCCCAAGGAAGAAAAGAAGTTTTCGGAGAAAAAGGAAGCTGTTGTAGCATCCAAAACCTGGTGTCTTGTTTTGGCCAACTAGCGTATGCGCGAGGTGTGAGAAAGAGGGAGACGTAGGGAAAACATGGTGGAAAGAATGAATTGTAAAGACGCACTGTCACAATCATTTTCAAATGCCACAATGTCGGCCAATGAAGGTGTATTGGTGTGGCTCTTGTTTTCATCTTCTTGACAGGGAGACAACGAAGCAAAAGCTGCTCCTCACGGCCACCCACGGATGGAAAGAGAGGTGACGTTTGCTGCGCCTGAGTATTTTGGGGGGAAAACTTACCGTAGGTATGAAAGAGAATCGGAAAACGGCATTATGGTGAAACTTGAGTGAACGCGCTTTCCGTTATTGCAATGGCGTACGCCATCAAGCATCTTTCTTTTCAATCTTTGTTTCGGCATTATCTATTTCTTGACGCGGGGAATCGACTGATGATAAGCGGTTGTTTCTCGCCCCGCCCCACGGATTAACCACTGCAACAGGAGGTCCTTGGATAGCGGAAAATAGGAACAGGTTGATGTTTTTGTGGGCGGTCTTATTCAAGAGCCCTATCGAAGGTGAGCCAGACTGGCTCGGTCTTTCATAGAAATGGAAACTCGCGAGATGGGAGGGGGCAGGGATAAGCACTGGAGTGCATAATGCTTATCGTTTGGCAGAAGCCCCTCTTTCCTTTTATGCCAAAGGGATCTGTGCCGTTTGGCATTTGAACAGAGATGCCAGCGGAGTCGAATGGGATGGCGTGTGCGGATATCTCAAGAATTTCATTGTTTCAGTTGCGCCGCTGCTTTACACACAGCAATGCACAGTTAATGGATGTTTGCAGGTGTCTTGGCTGGACTGACGTGTTCCTTGATGGAGTTGTGCTGTTTCGCACGAGAAAAGCGTCTTGGTATGCCGTTGTCAAAAGCCTTTGTGCGAGGGTAAGGGGGGGGGGCTTCAAGCACGGCAGCAGAAGGAGCAGGAAGCGTAGAGTTCCCTTGTGCATTTTGTGGAAAAACAATGCAGAGACCAAAGGTGATGATATTGGGAGAGGTGTGAGAAGGAAAGTGCGCGGTGTTTCACGCTGGTGTGCTCCGCGAGTTGACATGTGCAGTTCCTGTGCTCACATTTGGCGTCAACAACTCATGATTCTTTTCGCGAGTTGTTAGTGCGCAGGTAAATTATTGGTGGTGATGCTTGATGCTACCCTCTGGCTTCCAGTGACCCACCCCTGAGATCAGTGTGCGATCTTTTGCAATCCGGTGTCTCATTGAGTTTTTGATGGTGTACTTGTGACAAAAATGAAACTGGGCTATCCATCATTGCTGATGGAGAATGCAACGGCCTCCCAGTGCATTTCTTGAAATGTGTTCCATATTTCTGTCCTTCAAAGGCTTTACCGATAAGAAGTGCAGTATTCTCATAAAATTGGAAGCTGCTAAGGAGACAAAAGTGCGTAGAAGCGAGCACATTTCGCTGGAATATAGTGAAGCGACACGTCTCTAAGCAGATGCTTGAAACTGTTCTCGACAAGTAACGGTAGGGTCCCTTCCAGGCACCACCAATTTGTGCCTTTTAAGCTCTTAGAATTTCGCACGCCGCTTATGGAGCACGGTGTTTTTTTTTTTTATCCATGTAACCTCATAACCTTTCTCAGAAGTTTCATTCCTGCCCTGTGCTCTTGCTCTCAAATCGGAGGTAGTGCATAATCTGCTGTGTCATATATTTCTGAAGTACGTGTAGATACTGTTGGGTGCACCATCCCATCGTAGAGTAGGTTTTCTTCTTTACAAGGAGAGTTTAGTAACGGGTAAGATGGCGGCGCAAAAGATTGGATTCTTGGGATGCGGCAACATGGGTGAGTGCATCATGGCTGGTTTGTTGAAGGCAAATGTTCTCAGGTCAGAGAATACTTTTATTTGCAATCGTACTGCAGCCACGAATGAACATTTGGTATCCACATATGGGGTGAATAGCGTGTGCGCTGCTGAGCTGACAGAACGGTCCGATATTATTATGCTGGGCGTGAAGCCGTACGGTATTGTACCAGTGTTGGAAATGATCAAGGATAATATAACACAATGCAAGCTAATTATTTCCATGGCAGCTGGTGTACCCATTTCAACGATCGAGAACCACTGCCCACCGAATACTAAAGTGCTGCGTGTTATGCCGAATATTCCTTCGCTCGTCGGCGAGGGAGTCATATCAGTAACTAGTAACTCTGCTGTAACGTCTGATGATGAGGCGGCAGTGGTAAAGTTCTTCAGTGCAATCGGTAAGGTCTACGTTGTGGCGGAGTCTGCGATTCACGGAGTCGTCGGTGTGGCGGGGTCTTCCCCGGCTTACGTTTTTATGTTTATGGAGGCGCTCAGCGACGGTGCAGTGCGTGGTGGCATTCCCCGTGGACAATCTTATGAAATGGCTGCCCAGGCTGTTCTCGGTGCGGCAAAGATGCTGCAAGAGAGCGGCAAGACACCTGGTGCTCTGAAGGATATGGTTTGCTCTCCTGGTGGTACAACCATCGAGGCGGTTCGTTATCTGGAGAAAGGGGGGATGCGCTCGTCGGTTATTGAAGCGATGATCCATTGTATGGAGAAATCAAAGGAGTTTGAGAAGGTGTACAGCGAGTGAAGCTCGTCTTTTTTTTTTTTCTGATCTTCTTTTTTGTTGGTTGACATGTGTACTCTGAGCGCAAAAATGCTGTGTTTCTCTGCTTTTGTGGTAAACTGTTTGCAACTATTTATTTTCTTTGTGGAAAGTAATACGTACATAACGGTATTTTCATGTGATGAGTATTTCTTGACTTTAACGACAGGAAGAAAACTGGTATTGGTAAATTAGCAACAAGTGACAGGTAGAGTTTTCGAAAAGGGAATCTTGTTCAAAATTACTCTGTATGCTCTACGGAGATTGTTTTTCATGTTCTGTTTTTGTGTGTGGCCCTGAAGGAAGAAACAACAGTTATGGCTATATTATGGCAAAGACGCACAGAAAGTAAAATGGTGACACACAAAGAAAATAGAAGCAGAAGCAAAAGGAAGATCTCCTAACGCTTTTCTTTTCTTTTTCCACTCGTCCATGTTTCCGTTTAATTTAACTTGCACAGAATCATCTGTACTCTTCACAGCAGCAGTGCACATGGATAAAAAAAATCGAGATGGAAATATGCGCGTATGATTCTACGCTTTTGGATGAAGTGAAGATTAGTATCATATGCACCTCTCGTTTCAATGCTTTCACTCTCTTCTTCCCTGCTTTCTTTTCGGTTACGTTTTTTTTATTATTTGTTTCTATAACCTCTGTCACACTCTCACATATTTTGTGCTGACGTATGTCTTTTTTTTTTTCTCTGCACTAGAACCGTCACGATGGTAAACTATCCTAAGAAGAAGGTGATGCACTGCGACGACGCGCGGTGCAACGCGCACAAGTCGTTCAAGGTGGTGCAGTACAAGGCTGGCAAGGCGCGTCTTTTTGCTCGCGGGAAGCGTCGTTACGACCGCAAGCAGTCTGGTTATGGTGGTCAGACCAAGCCTGTCTTCCACAAGAAAGCCAAGACGACCAAGAAGATTGTGCTCAAGCTTCAGTGCTCCGGCTGCAAGTCTATTCGCCAAGTCGTTCTCAAGCGCACAAAACACTTTGAACTGAATGATAAGAAAAAGACCGGCAACAAGGACCCCACCTGGTAAAGTACCCGGCTCTCGGTTTTCATTTTCTATTTTATTTTGTAACTCACTGGAGGAGTAGAAAATATAAATGAAGTAGAAAATGTCAGTGGATGTGAAAGTTGCGGAATAAGTGCTGTAGGGATCTATTGGAGCGTCTCTAATGCATTGAAGGTCTGTCACTTTTTCTCTTATAGCTACTGCGCCTCTGTTGAGGATTTGTGGAAATCTCTGCACTTTTTGAAATCGGCATGATGAAAACGATGTCTTCTCGGGACTGAGTTCTTTGCAGGTGATTACTTATTTCTGTCATGCTCTCTTGTCTTGTTTATCCCATTGACATTTTCTCTGCAATAAAAGTTGTCCTTTGTGATCTCACATACTTGACCTCTTTTGCTCCCCACAACTCTGCAGCAGGTCCAGAGCAGGTAGATTCGCACTGTAAGGATACTTCCCTTTATCAATCTGTTGGCTAGCATTTACGAAAAAAAAAAAATAAGGGAGACTCGCAAATATGTCGAATCTTGCTTACATCAACCCTGGTGGTAAACAGGCTCGCAAGGCGAGCGCTCTCGATATCAACATGATTGCTGCGCGGGGACTGCAGGAAGTTATGAAGACGAACCTTGGACCTCGTGGAACAATGAAGATGCTGGTCTCTGGGGCTGGCATGATTAAAATTACCAAAGATGGCAATACATTGCTTGGGGAAATGCAAATTCAGCATCCGACGGCGGCTCTTATTGCACGCGCAGCGACTGCCATCGACGATATCACTGGTGACGGGAGTACAAGTGTAGTTCTTACGATCGGCGAGATGATGCGGCAGTCAGAGCGCTACATTCAGGAGGGCATGCATCCGCGTACCATCACGGAGGGTTTCCATGTCGCCCGCGAAGAGGCACTCAAGTTTTTGGAAGCGAGTGTCATTACCATTCCTAGTACGGAGCGTCGTGAGTACCTTACCAATGTGGCGCGGACTGCACTAACGACGAAAGTGAATGTCGGTCTGTCGGAGCAGCTTGCAGAGGCTGTGGTGGATGCCGTCTACGCCATTGCCGAGGATGGAAGGGAAGTGGATTTGCACATGGTGGAAGTGATGCACATGCGCCACCGTCTCAGCTCTGACACGCGCTTTGTGAACGGTATTGTTCTTGATCATGGTGGTCGTAACAACGACATGCCGAAGTACCTTGAGAATGCTTACATTCTCACCTGCAATGTTTCCCTTGAGTACGAGCGGAGTGAACTGAATACAGGCTTCTACTACAAGGATCCGGCAGAGAAGGCCCGCATGGTGGAGGCGGAGCGCAAAATGAGTGACGATCGCGTTCGCCAGATCATCGAGCTCAAGAAAAAAGTATGCACGAAGGAGAACGGTCGGACGTTCGTGGTGATTAATCAGAAAGGTATTGATCCTATCTCATTGGAGATGCTTGCTAAGGAGAACATTCTTGCCTTGCGCCGTGCGAAGCGCCGCAACATGGAGCGCCTGGTGCTGGCATGTGGCGGCGAGGCAGTCAACTCCACGGACAACCTGACACCTGATGTTCTTGGTGAGGCTGGTTGCATTCAGGAATACACTTTGGGAGATGACAAGTACACGTTTGTTGAGAACGTCTCCAAGGGCAAAAGCTGTACACTGCTCGTGAAAGGGCCAAACGACCACACAATTGCGCAAATCAAGGATGCCGTGCGTGATGGACTGCGCGCTGTGAAGAATGCGTTTGAGGCTGCGGCAGTCGTTGCCGGAGCTGGCGCCTTCGAGGTTGCTCTGCACGATCATCTCATGAAGTTCGCTGAAAACGTGAGCGGAAAGCAGAAGATGGGCATCCGCGCATACGCGGATGCGATGCTTGTCACGCCGAAGACACTGGCTGAGAACTCCGGCCTCGATGTGCAGGAATGCCTCATCACACTACAGGAAGCTAGCAGAACAGCTCGCAAGAGCGGAAAGTGGGCTGGTCTCAGAATTGATAACGGTGATGTGATTGATCCTATCCTGGCCGGAACTCTCGACAATGTCATTGTCAAGCGGAGCCTTCTTGAGTCCACTGGCGACATCGTTGCGCAGCTACTCCTCGTCGATGAGATCATGAAGGCTGGCCGTCGCGGCGCTGGCGGCCAGTAGTGTGACGGCGTGGGGTGTGACATCACACGTATCACACCGAAGTGTGTCACCGTTGACAGTGTGCTGTTCATTGACGAGCCGTCAGTGTTTTCTCTTGTTTTCGGTTTCGTGTTTGTTTAGCTACGACGTGGAGTGAACGCCAGGGGCGCTTGTGTATGATTTGTCATGGTATCTAGACGGTGAGCAGAGGTGCACCCAGGGCTGTTGGTGGTCAGCTCATCAGTGTTGTTGACTTTGCGGCTCACGCTTAGCTTGGCTGTGAAGCAGGAATATGCGCCTTGGAGCATTTCCGAGCACCGCCTGTGCTACCATAGGCGGCAGTGCATCCCGTGCTTGTTGATAATCAGCCCCTTTAACGATGAAAAAGAGCCATTAAGGACGTATAGATCGGCGGTTGTTCTGAACAAAGGAAAAATATAGCAAGAGAACTGTTTGACCATCTATAACCGACAATGCCGCAGCGAGAGTATTGATGTGAGTGTGGAGAGGTGTAAAGGGTTGGCAAAATGGGCGTTCTGCTTGTTTCTTGTGCTTGGCGTGCCCTGCGGCGACATCCGCTGGGGATGCTAACTTAGTGCGCCATGCGCTGCCCATCTCCTGAAGCTGCACAGAGCATCTCCACAGGCAAGCTAGCGTGTTATATCGCTGCGAAACGCTTTTCGCGAGTTGTACCAGCGCGACTTTGTTACATACGCGAAGCTGTGGAGAACGATGCTCATTGGGGGGCGTTGGTCATACGTACTTCATGAACATTATCTCGCTTCTGCTCTTCACTTTTTTTTTTCACGAATGCGCTGCACAATACGGTAGTACGACTAACAAGGAGAAAGTGTGAAGGCTAGGAGTAGACGGACATCCTCTTACGACACTCGAAAGAAGGAAAACAGAAGGTCACACCGACGTACATACGCGTATTGGGGGAACCAAAGCAGGTAACTCATAGAGAGGGCAGCGACTAAGCGACTCATTATCTTTGCTGAAGACAGCTCTTCAGCACAGTTCTCGACACTGGTGCGGCATTTGCGCCTCGTGCGACGTCGGTCAGTTGACTTGAGTAGCTATCTCCTATACGGACACTCGATCTTTTACCTCACAGATGGCGAAGGGCGACAAGGACGACGCGCCGGCGGACAAGCGTGTCGTGTGGTTGGAGCAGCGCATCACGAATGCTCTAAAGCTGAAGCCCGCCGATTCAAAGAAACTCCTTGACAGCGAAGACAACCGAGCTCAGATGAGCGAGTTTCTGGATACCGCCGATGCGTGTCACCTCTATGTATATCAAGCAGCAACTGGTGCGTTTGTGACCCGAATCGAGGCGCCAGAGGAGCTCAAGAAAAAGGGTATGTTCTTCAGCAAGATCAAGCGGGAGAAGATGGCGGATGAAAACCATATGAAGGAGGCAATCACGTTTGGCGACTTTTCGCCTGATCTCCTCAACAGCCTCAGCTCCGTGACGCGCAACGTGTACGTGCAGATCCTGAAAGGCGACAAGCGAAACACCGCGACCGTGCCCGATGTGGCTGTTGGCGAACTCATGAACGACACCAATGGGCTTCTCTCCAACTTGCTGGTCATGCAAGGCTTGAGCCAAGGCAAGACGTTTTTGCCTATGCCGCCCATTCAGTTTCCTCCGCGCATCGACGACTTTGCCATGGATAAAGAGACGCTTTACCTGCTCGAGGGCACCATCGTGTCGTGGACGTCGCAAATCAAAGCCGCAATCGGGTCGTCGCCAGAGGAGCTGGAGGAGGCCGCGCCGCAGACGGGCCGATACCCGTGCCCACTGGACGAAATCCGCTTCTGGAAGGAGAAGTCTGAGAATCTGGATGGCTTGGGGGAGCAGCTGTACTCCGTGAAATCGCTCAAGGTTCTTGTGCTGCTGAAGCGTGCAGGCAGCAGCTACTACGGTCCTTTCTCAGAGCTGATGGCTGAGTTGAAGGAGGCCGCGTACGAGTCTCGTGACAACTACCAATACCTCAAGCCCCTCATTCCCGAGTTCGAGCAGATGTGCATGTCAGCCGCCAGTCACATCCCCTTCGTGGAACTCGCCACAAGCGGTGTCTTCAAGCGCCTCTTCCACTTTTTGTACCTGCTGTGGACGCAGTCCGGCTTCTACAACAACCCCGCTCGGCTTGTCTTCCTCATCCGCGAGATGGGCAACGATCTGATTGAGATGGCTGCTGACCACGTCAACGTCGCCGAGCTCGCCGAGGGCTTGGAGAAGAAGGAGGTGATCGAGCGGTTGAGCAGCACGCTGGCGATTTGCAGCGAGTTCAAAGCAGTGTATTTCCAGTACAAGTCGCACGTAGCGTCCGTGGCGCGGCCATGGAAGTTTCAGAACGCTGCACTTTTCTCCCGATTGGATACCTTTCTGGAACGCTGCCATGACCTACTCGACGTGATCGAGACAGCGCTCCTCTTCGACAAGATGGAGAACATGAAGATTGGCGGAACCAAAGGCCAGCACCTGACGTCCGAGGCGGAAGAGATCAAGCAAATCTTCGATGCATCTGTGGCGCGATTTTTCAGCGTCGATTACAACCTTCTCGACATCACAAACACGCGCTTCGATACCGACTATGACGACCTCAAGTACGTAATTCGCGGGCTGGAAGAGCGCCTGGGTTCAATTCTGGTGACCACAATCGACGAATCCTGCGCCATCACCGAGGTATTCAAGGCCGTGGACACATTCGATGGCTTCACGGACAGGACGCCGATGCAGCAGGAGTGGGTTAAGAAGCAGGGTGGCGTGCTCGTCGGTTTTCATCAGGACTTGATCAAGGCTCAGGAGACCTACTACGCCGGTGAGGCGGTGGGGGCGTACCCCAACATGCCCCCTGTGGCAAGCACCATTGTGCGGTGCAAGGCGTTGCTAGATCGTATCAACGAGAGTCATTCTCGCGTGGTAGACCTATCCCCCAGTGTACTGGAGAGCGAGCGCGGCATTGAGGCATTCCAGTTGTACGAGAAGCTGAAGGAGCTGCTGCAGGCGACGATTCACGAGAAGTTCCAGAAGTGGACTGCCGAGGTGGGCGCTATTCGCTCGGACAAGCTACGGCTGCCTGTGCTTGCAACGGATGATAACAAGCGTCTCGCCGTCAACTTTGACGCTTCGCTCGTGAAGACGCTGCGCGAGGTGTACTATGTGGAGGTGCTCAACTCGTACGACTCGGCGGGCATAAACCAGTTCGAGATTCCACCCGATGCAGAGGCGATCTTCACGAAGCGCGACGTGTACCGTGACCAGGCGCTGAAGCTGGAGTACCTCTGCACGACATACAACAACCTCAGCGCTAGCCTCCGTCCGCACGACGAGCGTCCACTCATCGAGGCTGAGTTGCAGAAGTTCGAGTCATTTGTGTCGCGCGGCCTCAAGGACGTGCGGTGGGAGAATGAGGACTCCACGAATGCGTTCATCGAGGAGGCACTCAAGCAAGTCACGGCCATCGATACGGCTGTGTCGACGTTGCACTGCAACGTTCAGCAGATGAGGGACTCCATGAAGAAGTACAAGATGGATGACACACTTTTTCCTCTTGATGCCGCAGCGGGGGCGAAGACGATGTCGGCAGTGGAGCTGCGCAAGACGCTAGGCGACTACGTCCAGGCGCGCGCAGCTGGGCTGCGAGAGAGAGACAGCGAGATCAAGGAGCTGATGCAAAACAGCTTGGAGGCCCTGCAGACGTTGAAGATGACCAATTGCGGCGCTGCCGTGAGCAGCACCGACGCGATGTGGCAAAAGTACCTGGCGTACGTTAGCTCCGTTGCGCGGGAGTGCCTGGCCGAGGTGGCGGTGGCTTCACTGACAAACATGCGCAATCAGCTGGACCCGGTCTGGCTTGCGGACCACGACGGTATCCCTCTTGTCGATGTGAAGCTCTCTTTGTCCAAGGTAACGGCAGACAATCCGACGTCAAAGTCGCGCTTTGACCCGGCGCTCTTGACAAGCGAGTGCGAGGACAAGTCAGTGTGGCAGATGCTCAGCGACACGATCGGTGACATAATCGACTCCTCTGGCCTGATCGACCCCATTCACGGCTCCACCTCGTACACAGAGGAGATGCGGCACAACGAGCACGTCCAGGCTCTCGTGGAGGAGATTCAGACGATATTTAAGCAGAACGCGACCGCATGCGAAGAGTATCGCCACGTCTACGACGAGTTCAAGTCCCTTTGGGAGACGGATCGCAAGAAGGTGTTTGCACAGTTTATCGAGATGGACCATCAGCGCAATGCGCATCGGCCGAGCGTCTCGATAGAGGACACAACAGCTGCCATTGCGCAGGTGCAGAAGCCAGCGGAGTACTTTGGCGTAAGTCTGGAGGACTTTGATCGCGCGATTACCGAATACACGCGTATCCGAAGCCGACTCGCTGGGATTGAGGACCGCCATACGGAGGGCCCGGTGCTGGTTGACGTCAGACCTCTGCGCATGGCGCTGCGCGATTTGAGCCGGCGCTGGAAGGAGATGTATTCTGACTACCTGCTGGACAAGATCAAGACCGATCTAAATGAGCTCTACGCATTCATCAAGGAGGCCGACAGAGGGCTCGAGGTGGAGGTGCTGGATGGTGACGTGGATGCGCTGAAGTCCGTTATGCGGTGGATCCGCGACTGCCGTAAGCGCAACACGGAAGTTATGGGCGAAGATGAGACGGGCGAGACGGGTGGAATGTTCCCACCGATCAAGGCCGCCATAGGCATGCTGAAAACACACGCCAGTACTTCACCAGATGCCGATGCGGAGCTGGTGAAGATTGAGAAGCTCGAGGAGCTGCGGAAGCCTGTACCGGAGCAGTGGGTCGCACTGAACAAAAAGGCGCTCAATGCGCGCGCGCAGAACTCTATCGTTCAGGACCGTGAGGCGGAAAAGATCAAGGAGGACGTGGCGGCGTTCGAGCAGGAGCTGAACAACGAGGTGGACGCCTTTCACCAGAACCCGCTCTTCACCTATGCTATTCAGCCCGGCGAGGTCTACAACGCCATCGACAGCGTGTATGCGCACTTTACCGTGGTCGAGAATAAGGCGAAGGGGCTGCAGAACCTACAGGACCTCTTCGATCTTGCCATGGCGCATTTCAAGAGCGTCCGCGAATGTCGGCAGGAGTTGGCGCTGCTGAAGCAGATTTGGGACCTGAACTTTCACGTCACCTCTCAGTTCCGCGACTGGATGCGGTCGACGTTTAAGGACGCCGATGTTGCCTACTTTGAGGATGAAGCCAAGAAGATCTCGAAGCAGCTGCAGCTGCAGCCGATGAAGGTGAAGGGGTGGGGCGTCTTTAAGGGCGTTGACGAGACGGTGCGCAACATGCGCACGTCGCTGCCGCTGTGCGAGTCGCTGAGCTCGCCGTCGATGCGACCGCGCCACTGGGAGGAACTCGTGCGCACGACAAATCAGCCTGGCATCATCAACCCCGCCGCCGCTGATTTCACACTGGAGAAGCTCTTTGCTCTCGGCCTTCACAAGTACTCTGACGACGTAGCGAACATCGTCGAGAAAGCTGAGAAGGAGCTGCGCATAGAAGCAAACCTGTCGAAGATCATTGTTGCCTGGGAGAAGCTGCAGTTCACGTATGAAAGTGACACCCACCTGGACTGCTACCTCCTCGGCTCCGTTGACGATGTCGTAGAGCAGCTGGAGAACGACAACAACGCCCTCTCCTCCATGCTGTCGGATCGCTTTGTGGAGTATTTCTACGAGAAGGTACTGAGTTGGCAGAAGGACCTCGGGCTAGTGGACACATGCACTACAAAATGGATGGACATTCAGCGTCAGTGGCAGAACCTGTTCCCCATCTTTGTCCTATCCGAAGACATCAAGGAGCAGCTCCCAAATGAAGCGAAGCAGTTCAGCGAGGCGGACCGCGTGTTCCGACTGCTCATGAGCAAAGCGTACCTGTACACGAACCCGGTAGAGACGATTTGCTCCGGCAAGCTCTCTGAGGACATTGGCCGTGGCGAAACACTGGAGGATACGTTGAACTACATCCAGGACATTCTAAGCCGCTGTGAGAAGGCCCTGGCTGACTACCTGGAGACGAAGCGGAAGCTGTTCCCACGCTTCTTCTTTGTCTCGGACACGGACCTCATTGACATTCTTTCCAAGGGCTCTGACCCCCGTGCGGTCATTCTACACATGAGCAAGATCATCGAATCCGTCGACTCCTTCACTTTTGACAACAACCCACACCCCAACGCTGGCGCGCAAGACGTGTGGGAGATGGTATCCATTCAGGGCGAGAAGGTGACATTGACGGAGAGCTTCACGTGCGACGGCGCGGTTGAAACTTGGCTGGAGGAGCTGGTACAGTGCATGAAGCGAAGCATGAAGGCACACATCAAGGAGGCGAACGCGGGCTACATAGAAAAACCGCGAAACGAGTGGATCTACCAGTACCCGTGCCAGGCGGTCATTGTGGCGTCACGTATCTGGTTTACGACGGAGGTGCATCAAGCATTCACGCAGATCGAGGAAGGCAATGACATGGGCATGAAGGACTTGCTCAAGAGCCAAAAGTTGCAGCTCGACAGCCTCATCAAGGAAGTGCTGCTGGATCGCTCATCGACGGAGCGCAAGATGCTGGTGCACCTGATTACAATCGACGTGCACAACCGTGACATTGTGCAAAGCATGGTGGACGACCGCGTCGACTCCGTCGATGCCTTCAGCTGGCAGTCGCAGCTGCGCTACTACTGGGATGAGAACAAGGGCAGCGAGATTCGCATCGCCGACGCGGATTTCATTAACGGCTACGAGTACATCGGGTTGTGCGGCTGTCTTGTCATCACAAAGCTGACGGACCGCTGCTACATCACCCTTACGCAGGCGCTGCGCCTGAACCAGGGCGGTGCCCCTGCCGGGCCTGCCGGTACAGGCAAGACAGAGACCACAAAGGATCTGGCGCGCAACATGGGCATCGCCTGCTACGTCTTCAACTGCTCCGACCAGATGAACTACATTACGCTCGGCCAGATCTTCAAAGGTCTCGCCATGTCCGGCTCGTGGGGCTGCTTTGATGAGTTCAACCGCATCTCCATTGAGGTGCTCTCCGTGGTCGCAACCCAGGTGGGCTCCATCTTGAATGCGCTCAAGGAGAACAAGTCGCGCTTCCGTTTCGTGGGCGAGGATATCTCGCTCGTGCGCTCTGTGGGCATGTGGATCACCATGAACCCAGGCTACGCCGGCCGTACGGAGCTTCCGGAGAACATCAAGTCACTCTTCCGCCCATGCGCCATGTGCGTGCCAGACCTCAAGAACATTTGCGAGATCATGCTTGCCGCGGAAGGCTTTGGCGATGCCAAGGATCTTGCCCTGAAGTTCGTCACATTGTATCGTCTCAATAAGGAGCTGCTGTCACCGCAGGATCACTATGACTGGGGCTTGCGCGCCGTTAAGTCCGTCTTATATATCGCTGGCGCCCTCAAGCGCGGTGACCCTGACATTCCGGAGCGCAACGTGCTGATGCGCGCCCTCCGTGACACGAACATGGCGAAGCTCAGCAAGGATGACGTGTACGTGTTCATGGGGCTGATTCGGTCGCTTTTCCCGAACCTCGACGTGCCCAAGAAGAGCAAGCCGGAGCTGGTCGCTGCCTGCAAGGCGGTCTGCACGGAGCATGGCAACTTCCCGGGCGAGAACGACATTTTCATCCTGAAGTGCGTGCAGTACGAGGAGCTGCTGCACGTACGCCACTCCGTCTTCATCCTCGGTGCGGCTGGTGCCGGCAAGACCGAGTGCTGGCGCTGTTTGCAGGGTGCGCTGACGAAGCTGCACCAGGATGAGTGGAAGGCAAAGGCGGTTTCGTCGTGCCTCAACCCCAAGGCGATCTCCTCCAATGAGCTGTACGGCTACTTTACCCCACAGAAGGAGTGGCGTGACGGTATTCTTTCGACGATCTTCCGCGACTACGCCGTGGAGTCGAAGAAAAAGAAGAATATGAAGTGGATCGTGCTGGACGGCATCATCGACGCCGAGTGGATTGAGTCAATGAACACGGTGATGGACGACAACAAGATGCTAACGCTTGTCTCAAATGAGCGTATTCCACTCACGGACTCGATGCGAATGATCTTCGAAGTGTCGCACCTGCGCAATGCTTCACCGGCCACGGTGTCGCGCGCTGGTGTCATCTTCATCAACGAATCGGATCTGGGGTGGGGCCCGTTCAAGGACAAGTGGATAGCGTCGCGCGCGAAGCGCGAGGGGGTGATTCTGGACAACCTCTTCGACAAGTACGTGCCGCTCATCTTCGAGTTCTGGAAGCGTAGCATGCGGCCGATTGTGTCTGTGATGGACATCAACGTGATACAGACCCTTTGCTTCCTCCTTGACGGTATCTTCAAGACCATGGAGCTGGAGGAGCTGGCGAAGCACTCCAATCCGTTCGAAGTGTACGAGAAGTACTTTGTGTTCGCCGCCGTCTGGGCATTTGGCGGCCCGTTGCCGAGCTCCGACGGTCGCATTGACATGCGCCTCAACTTCTCAAATCAGTGGAAAAAGGAGTTTCCGAACATGAAGATCTCCGATGCCGGATCGGTCTTCGACTACTACATCGACAAGACTAAGGGTGATAACGGTGCCATGCTGTTCGACTGGAAGCCGTGGACAGAGCTCGTGCAGCCCTATACGCTGGACGCGGATGTACAGCTGTCGTCCGTATCTGTGCAAACTGCCGATACGGTGCGCATGTCATACCTCATGAACCTCTTCGTTGACAACGCGAAGGGCATCATGCTGGTGGGTACCGCTGGCACGGGTAAGACGAACCTAATCATGTCGAAGCTGCGCTCGCTGGACAAAGAGAAGGTGCTGTTCCGTGTTGTGTCCTTTAACGCCCGAACGTCATCCTCCGGTTTGCAGGCGGTGATGGAACAGTCGCTAGAAAAGCGCTCCGGCCGCACTTACGGCCCGCCGAATCGCAAGAAGCTGGTGTTCTTCCTGGACGACATGAACATGCCAGCACCAGACAAGTACGGCACTCAGGAGGCGGTGGCGCTACTACAGCAGCACGTCGGCTACGGCTTCTGGTACGACCGCGTCAAGATTGTGCAGAAGGAGGTGGTGGACGTGCGGTACGTCGGCGCGATGAATCCCAAGTCTGGCACCTTCACCATCCTCGACCGTCTGCTGCGCCACTTTGCCGTCTTCTCGACGAATATGCCGGATCGCGCTGACCTTGTAAGTATCTACGGGCAGATTTTGCAGGCTCACACAAAGCCGTTCTCCCGTGACATCCGTGACACCCTCACAACGCTGCTCACAAACGCCGCGATTGAGCTGCATTCGAGCGTGGCGAAGCTGTTCTTCCCTACAGCCATCAAGTTTCACTACCAATGGAACATGCGTGAGATGTTTAACATCTTTCAGGGCCTGTGCAAATCAAACCCGAAGTTACACAAGAGCAGCCTGCAGCTGGTTCGTCTCTGGGTGCATGAGTGCAACCGCACGTTTCGCGACCGCATGGCTGACGATGCCGACACGAAGCGCTACGACACCCTGCTGCAGGAGGTTATCGTGCGGGCCGGCTTTACAGATGTGACCGTGAAGGAAGTGATGGAGGAGCCACTGCTGTGGGCGCCATTCCACACAACTCCAGACGGGCAGGAGAACGTGTATAATGAGACAAACTACGATGAGGCCGGTGCCTACTTGCGCAAGAAGCTAGTGGACTACAACGAGAACTACGCTTCCATGAACCTGGTGCTGTTCAACCAGGCCATCGAGCATGTTTGTCGCATCTCCCGTATCACCTCGAACCCGCGCGGTAATGCGTTCTTGGTCGGCGTTGGCGGCTCTGGTAAGCAGTCCTTGGCGCGCCTGGCGTCGTACATAAACGGCCACGACATCTTTCAGATTCTTGTAACGAGCACGTACGATATCAATGACTTCCGCACCGACATGCAGGAGTTGTACCGCAAATGTGGCGTCCGCGGGTACCCATTCGCGTTCATCATCACCGACACGCAGATTGTGTCGGTAGACATGTTGGTGTACTTGAATGACATGCTGAGCAGCGGCAACGTGCCGGAGCTGTTCAACCAGGATGAGCGCGAGGGCATAATCAGCTCTATCACCAACGAGGTGAAGGCCTCTGGCGCCACTGACTACTCGAACCCGGACGTGTGCTGGGACTACTTCATCAACAAGGTCCGCTCAAACCTACACATTATTCTGTGTTTCTCACCCGTGAGCAAGAACTTTGCAGCGTGGTGCCGACAGTTCCCAGCGCTGGCTAATACCACTGTTATTGACTGGTTCCTGAGCTGGCCGGAGCAGGCACTCAAGTCGGTGGCGCAGCGCTTCCTGTCTGAGATCGAGCTGGGCGGCGAGGAAACGACACAAAACATTGCAGAGTTCATGGCGTACTGCCAGATGAAAGTGACGGAGACGTGCGAGGAGTACTACGCCCAGGAGAAGCGCCACGCCTACACGACACCAAAGTCGTTCCTCGAGCTGATCGCATTCTACAAGGACTTGCTAGCCCGGAAACGCAAGGAAAACAATGATCAAACAGATCGCCTCGTGAGCGGTATTGACAAAATTAAAGAGGCGGGTGCACAGGTGCAGGGGCTGCAAGAGGTGCTTCAACGAGAGAGCGTGGAGGTGGAGGAAGCGCGGCAGAAGACGGCAGCGCTACTCGAGACGGTGGGCCGCGAGAAGTCCGTCGTGGAAGAGCAGAGTGCGATTGCAGCGAAGGAGGAAGCGAAGACAAACAAGATTGTGGAGGAGGTGACGTCGTTTGAGATGCAGTGTCAGGAAGATTTGGCTAAAGCACAGCCGCTCGTCCAGGAGGCTCTGGCAGCCCTCGACACTCTTGACAAAGCCTCGATTGCGGAGCTCAAGAATCTCGGCAAGCCGCCGGAAGATGTGCAGATGGTGGCCATCTGCGTGCTGGTGCTCACGTCGAACCCGCGCTCGATTCCGTCGATGAAGCAGCGGTCGTGGAACGAGTGCAAAAAGATGATGAACCAGGTGGATCGCTTCTTGACGGAGCTGCGCAGCTTCGACGTCAACAACATCCCCCAGGTGTGCATCGATCAAATACAGGTCTATATCAACAACCCCTCCTTCGACCCGGACATCATCAAGAACAAATCCTTTGCCGCCGCTGGTCTATGCAAGTGGGCCATCGGCATGAACCGCTACCACGTTGTCCGTTGCGAGGTGCGTCCAAAGGAGGAGCGGCTCGCCGAGGCACAGCAGCGTCTGGTCTCTAGCCGCACTGCGCTGAAGAAGATTCAGGATAAGGTGGCGGACCTGCAGGCCAAGCTTGCTGGACTGGTGAGCCAATATGACACGGCCGTGGCCGAAGCTGACGCGATCGAGGCCAAGGCGAAGAAGACACAGATGAAGATGAATCTGGCGCAGCGCCTTGTGAGCGGATTGTCGGACGAGAGTATGCGCTGGGGTGCCACCATCGAGAAACTGAAGGAGGCCGCGAAGCTGCTGGTCGGCGATGTATTGCTGAGCGCGTCGTTTGTGTCTTACATTGGGCCCTTCTCCAAGGCGTTCCGCGAGCAGATCGTGGAGCAGGACTGGCTTCCACAAATCAAGAAGCTGGGCATTCCAATGACGGAGGGTCTTGACGTAACGATGAATGTCCTTACCTCGGAGGCAGCGGTTGCGTCGTGGAACAACGAGGGTCTCCCATCTGATCGTGTCTCGACCGAGAACGGCGCCATTCTCAACAACTGTATGCGTTGGCCGCTCATGATCGACCCTCAGCTTCAAGGCATCAAGTGGATTCGCACCCGTGAGGAGAAGAACGGCCTGCGTGTGGTGCAGACCACGCAGAAGGGCTGGCAGCGCACACTGCAGACGTGCATCGAGGAGGGTCTTCCGTGCCTCATCGAGGGCCTCGGCGAGTTTGTGGAGCCCGTTCTTGACGGTGTGCTGAGCCGCCAGACGTTCCGCAAGGGCGGCCGAGAATTCATCAAGCTGGGCGCTACCGAGGTGGAGTACAACCCAAAGTTCCGGCTGATTCTGCAGACGAAGCTCGGCAACCCTCACTACGGACCCGAAGTGAACGCACAGACGACCCTCATTAACTTCATGGTTACGGAAACAGGTCTGGCGGATCAGCTGCTGGCTGTCGTGGTGAGCCAGGAGCGACCAGACTTGGAGAAGAAGCGCGGTATGCTCATTCGACAGATGAACACCATGACGATCGAGCTGCAGCAATGCGAGAATGGGCTGCTTTACGAGCTGACGAACGCAACAGGCGACATCCTAGAGAACGTCACTCTCGTGGAAAACTTGGAGACGACCAAGAAGAAGGCAAAAGATATTAACGCCTCTTTTGCCCAGGCCGTCGTTACACAGGAAGATATCGCGCAGAACCGTCTCCGTTACACCGACGTAGCGGTGCGCGGCGCTCTCCTGTTCTTTCAGATTGACCAACTGTGGAAGATCGACCACATGTACCAGTATTCGCTGGAGGCGTTCATGGTGGTCTTCAACAAGGCTCTCGCGGGCGCGCCGCAGCCGGAGAACAGGAAAGACGTGACGAAGCGCGTGGCAAACGTGACCCAGTCGATCACAGAGAACGTATTTGCCTACGTATCGCGCGGCCTGTTTGAGCGCCACAAGCTTATCTTCTCTAGTCTTCTCACCTTTGCCATTCTGAGCCGCCACAACGAGATTAATCTAAAGCAGTTAGATTTCCTTCTCCGAGGTAAGAAGAAAACCGGCGTGTTACGGCCAGAGACGGTGATGGGGTGGTGCACGCAGCCGAACTGGGATGCAGTGCAGGCGCTTGCGGAGGTGGAGGGTTCGACGCCGATGTTCAACCTGCTGCCGAGCGATATGGCAGAAAACAATCGGTGGTATCAGTACTGCGAGCTCGAGAAGCCGGAGACTGAGAAGATGCCGGGCGAGTGGAAGAATCTCTCTAACTTTGAGCGTCTGTTGGTGCTACGTTGCCTGCGACCTGATCGACTCACGGCGGCGTTAGAAATGTTTGTGGGAATCAGCATCGGCCGCTTTTTTGTGTCTGATCAGGCAGTTGACATCTCCGTCTCGTACCAGAACTCAAGCACGACGACGCCGCTCTTCTTTATCTTGTCCCCTGGTGTCGACCCGGTCAAGGCAGTCGAGGAGCTGGGGCGAAAACTAGGCTACACGTATGACAAAGAGAATTTCTACAACGTGTCACTTGGACAAGGTCAAGAGGTCGTGGCGGACCGAGCGCTCGACAAGTGCTTCGCCGAGGGCGGATGGGCGCTATTGTCAAACATTCACCTTGTCGAGAAGTGGCTGCGCACACTGGAGCGGCGTCTCGACACGTACGCCGAGACATACACGCGCGTTGCGCAGCTACGCAAAGAGATTTTGGAGCGGAAGGCTGGCGAGCGCAGCGCCGCTGCAGGAGACGGTGATGACAACGAGCAGCACGATGATGAAGCAGCTGAGAGCAAGTCCGAGCCCTCGCATGACGAGAGTGGCGAGGGGGAGACGGACGAAGAGAATGGTGATGGCGAGGAGGGTTCCGAGACTGGCAGGGGCAACGCGGCCGCAGCGCTGAAGGAGGATGCGATTGTGGTGACGGATGAAGAAATCCAGTTTGATGGCGTGAAGGGGCACCCGGACTTCCGCGTGTTCCTGAGCGCTGAACCGTCGAATGTGATCCCTATTGGTATTCTACAGCGCTCGGTGAAGCTGACCTCGGAGCCACCGACAGGCATTCGGCAGAACATCGTGCGTGCGATGAGCAACTTCAGTGACGAGCCCTGGGAGAAGAGTGCGAAGCCAACCGAGTACCGCTGCATCATGTTCTCTATGTGCTTCTTTCACGCCGTGGTGGTGGAGCGCAAGAAGTTTGGCCCTCTGGGCTGGAATCGCGCCTATCCGTTCAACGCCGGTGACCTCACAACGTGCATGGAGGTGGCGGCAAACTACATTGAGGACCGCCCCAAGGTGCCCTGGGAGGATCTGCGCTACGTGTTTGGCGAGATCATGTACGGTGGCCACATTACAGACGACTGGGATCGCGTCCTGTGCATGGCGTACCTGCAGAGCTACATTATCGCAGATTGCTGCGATGGCCTGCAGCTCGCCCCAGGTGTGGCAGTACCGGCACCGGCGAGTTACCAGGAGTACATGCAGTGGCTAACGGCTGCCGACGACTTTCCGGCTGAGTCGCCGCTGCTGTACGGACTGCACCCCAACGCTGAGATCAACTACCGCACAATGCAGGCCGACGTCCTCTTCAAGACCATCAACGAACTGCAGCCCAAGAAGCACAGCGGCGGTGACATGCTGAGCCCGCAGGAGGTTGTGCAGCAGAAGATCGACGAGATCCGCGAGCGCTTGCCGGAGCCGCACAACTTGCAAGACCTTTCAGAGCGCCTCGAGGATGACCGCTCGCCGCAACAGCACGTGTTTTACCAGGAGAGCGAGCGCATGAATATCCTCATTGAGACTCTGAGTGCGTCGCTGGAGGAGCTGAACCTTGGCCTAAAGGGTGCGCTGTCGATGAGTACCGCGATGCAGGAGCTGTTCGACCAGATTTACCTCGACAAGATGCCGGAGCGGTGGGCGCGCGTATCCTTCATGTCGCAGCGCATGCTCGGTTCGTGGGTGGAGAACTTCCTGGCGCGCAATGAGCAGCTAGTGAGCTGGAACGCCGATCTGCAGACGCCGAAGGTGACCAACATTGCACTCTTTTTCAACCCAATGTCATTCCTTACTGCCATCATGCAGACCACCTCCATCATTAACAGTTTTGATCTCGACCAGATGGCGCTTGTGGTGGATGTACTGAAGAAGTCCGCCGACCAGATCGAATCTAACGCGCGCGACGGTTGCTACGTGACCGGACTGTCAATGGAAGGAGCTCGGTGGGATGGCACAGGGGGCTGCATCGAGGATAGTCGTCTCAAGGACCTGTATCCGAAGATGCCCATCATGCAAGTTCGCTCCCTGCCTCTGAGCAAGATTGATCGGCGAGACCAGTACGAGTGCCCCGTGTATAAGACGCAGGCCCGCGGCCCTGGCTTTGTCGTCGGTTTCTACCTCAAGAGCAAGCAGCCATCGCGTAAGTGGGTAATCGCTGGCGTGGGTCTGCTGCTAGATGTGGTGGAGTAACCAGAGGCCACCGTACGCGGAGTGCGGAGCGGGCGCCTAACGAAACATAGACAATGCAGCGCCGTAGCCCGCTGCAGCGAGACGCCTTATTGTTCATTTTTTGCTTTTTTTTTGATGCAGCAACTCGGCCGGTGCCACGCATCTCTCATCGCCATGTGGAGATGAGCCGGTCGGGGTGTGCCGATGTGTCTAGAGTACTCATGTTTAGTAGCACCTGTTTCTTTCAAATTTACTGGCTTTCTGCACGCGTGTCTTTCTCGGCGTGCCTTCTTCTGCCGCATTCCTATTTTCTGCTTGTTTACTTGTGATGTAAGCTGTGCAGTGTTCAACACAACCATACACGCCACGCAGTACGCATGTTCGTTCTCTTTGATCCCTGTGAATCTCACAATGCCCTCCTCTTCCAAGTAAAAAAAAAAAGATGTATGGACACCAGAGGAAACACAGCGATAATCAGCCGAATCACCATGAGCGCGTAGCACTTCAGCGGTGTTGCTGAGGTGTTGCAAGTATTACATTCGCCACCCTCCTCTCCTTTTGCACGCTAGAGGTGGCGCACGTGCCGCGGTTTTAGAGGCCGAGGGCCCACTTTACGATGTCACAAGGTTGAGAGTAGCGAAGTGGCGGGTGATTGGAGGCAGTCAAAGATGTAACATGACAGGGGCTCTGTGTTCTCGGGCTATCAGCCAAGCAATGCCGTCTACACTTTTTTTTTACACTCCTCTATCCTCCAACGCCTATCTTGCCCCTTCCTTGTCCTCTTTCCACAGCATACAATGGGCTTCAAATAAAGGGGGGGGGAGAATAATAAGCACGACTGGAACCTGCAGCGCGACGTCTCGTCACCTATGGAGACTGCAGCTGTGGCTCACGGGGACTGGATGCAACACAAACAACCTCTCTCTGTCCACCTCTGCCGCGGTTGCGGGTGGCAATTAGTGTAGTGATTTCGCTGGTGCATGTGATTACCTGCATGCATAAAGAGTAGAGTGGGTTCTTGTGTGCCTTGCCGACTTTTCTTCAGTTTCATCGGCTTCCTGATGATCTCGGCCACCTATGTGTGGTATGTCAGGTTCCGGTATCCACTCTTTGGGAAAGTTGGGATGATGTGTCACTGCTGATAGCAGTGAGGTTGTGGATGGTGTTGTATCAGAACGATCGGCAATAGTGAACGTGCTTTTACCGCCCACAAGATAGGCAACTTGTGGACGTGGCTCGAGTGCATCTCAGCCGACACTCACTGCCTGCTGGTGAGGAGACTGAGGCAACGTGTGCAGCAGGTGGATCAGTACAGTGCGAGTCTGGAGTCGTGCTCAGATGACTGATTTAGCATTGCTGTAACGCACGTCTACGGCTGCTTTGTATCACGCGGTGAGCCTGTGACACGCTGGGTTCAGTGGCGCTTGAATTCCTGTTACATGACGGAGAATGGGCGCATGGGGAAAAGGGGGGAGCCATACCGTATGGAGTCTGTTTGGCTGCGTGTGCGCGGCGCCATCGTTTTTCTTACTCTTCGCTCCTTCTCTCTGTTGTCCCACTTGCACCTACGAAGAAAGAAAAGTCAACACTAACGGAGCAGATGGACGGCATTCTTTCAGGCTTAAACATTACGTGCAATGAGGCAGCGCTGTCGCTCATCGAGATGGCGCGTAGCAACGGACTGCTGTTCAGTAGCAGTGATTTAACAGCAACAAGCGACCACACCACCGAGCACAGCCATCATTATCACGTCTGCGGCTCGTCCTTTGATGTGGCGCCGCACTTTGAGGTTCTGAACGCGATTGGGCATGGCACGTATGGTTTGGTGTGCGCTGCTGTGGACCTGCGCCTTGTTCCATCCAGCGTCTACTATAACGAGGCGATGCGCACCATTGAGGAGGAAGGCCGCATTGTTACGCGACGACGTCGTGGCCACGACGCTCCCATATACTTTCGTACGCGTGTTGTGCTGGGCGAGACACCGAGTGGTAGTCCAGTGCGAGTTCCGCACTTGTACTCGGAACCGTTTAAGCGCCGTGTGCTAGCGCATGGGGAGGTGTCACCGTTTGTGGCGATCAAGAAGGTGGCGAAGGTTTTCGACGATCTCGTGGATGGGCGCCGTATCCTGAGAGAGGTGAAGCTGCTGAAGTACCTGCAGGGACATCCGAACATTCTGCGGTTGATGGAAGTTGGGCGGCCTCCCGTCTCTACGGTGGCCCCGTCGTCCGCCACGTTCGAAGACATCTATATTGTGACTGACCTCATGGACACAGACCTAGCTGCCCTGCTGAAGTCTTCGCAGGAGATTCAGATGAACCAGCTCCGCTTTATCGCCTATCAGCTTTTCAAGGCGCTGGTGTACGTGCACAGCAGTGGCGTCATCCATCGTGACCTGAAGCCGTGTAATATCTTGCTTAATGGCAACTGCGACATGAAGCTGTGCGATTTTGGTCTCTCTCGTGGCGGTGTTCCTGCTTGGTTGCATGAAAGCACTCTCAAGGCGGTCGCGGCCGATGCTGAGTCAAGCATCGAAGAGCTTGAAGACTGGGGTCGATTCTGTTGGTCATCTTCCGCTGCCCGTAGTGCATCATGCGCTTCTCACGTGGCCAAGCAACCCCCGCTCTACAGCCTCACCGACTATGTTGTCACGCGTTACTATCGAGCACCTGAACTGCTCGTAATGGGGCGCTACAACCACGCAATCGACATGTGGTCTGCCGGTTGTATCCTAGCCGAGATGCTGCTGCGCCGCCCTTTGTTTGCCGGTGCAAACTACCTTTCCCAGCTGACGTTGATTCTGGAGACTCCGGGGCTACGCGACGTGCCGCAGGCCCCGGAGCAGGTCGCCACGCTTTTCGAGGGTGGCGAGGAGGGCAAGCACTTTATCTGCGACATTCTTTTTCACAACACTGCCGGAAGATGGGAACCGCGAACACTACGCAACCAAGTGCAGTCACAGGCCATGTTCCACACCACCCTCTTTGGCTCCAGCGCTGACATTCCCGTTAGTCTCGGCATCTTGATTGCCAAGCTGCTTTCCTTTGATCCAAGAAAGCGGCCTACCGCTGTGGAGGCGCTGCGCGATCCATTTTTTCGCCCACTCTATGACGCCAGAGATGAAATTGTGCGCTGCACTGCATCCGACTCGGGCTTTGCACGAGAGGAAATCGATGACATCGCTGCCTACAGGAAAACTCACCCATGCGTTGTGGTGGACGAGAACCCGGTATTCCCGTGGGAGTTCGACCACTGCATTACCAATGCACAGACATTGCGCAGCCTCTTCGAGGAGGAGTGCCAGATCTCGCGTGATGTGCAGCGGCAGATTGAACGGCAGCAGCGTCCGCTTTCGACTCCCACGGCGTGCAGTTTAGTACCGTAAACATCACTGGAGAGGGGCTCGGCTTTGGGGACGTCGGACAGAAGCGGCGGTGATAATGCCCAGTGAGTTATGAGGGAACACGTAAACAAACACCCCCATTCTCACCGCGCACACTTAGCAACTTGCCACCGCTGCGGCACTCTCCGTGCACCACATTTTCTTTTTTCTTTGCGTGCTGATGCTGCGAGACTTCTCTCTCTCTCTCTCTGTGAGTGTGTGGTGCAGGATACACCCACATGCGAGGCGATTCAACAGCAGCAATGCGTGCTGTGCTCTTCTTTCTCTCACTTTGACAAGCCCGTGTACGTCATCTGACTGCTCTGCCCGGAGTAGGAACTTCCTATTGCTCTTTTTCATAGGATAGCCACTGACTCTGGGAAGAGAATCGAGTACCGGGGGAGTTGTGAGCCTGTGGCGATGCCACGTGTGGAGCAAATTCCATGGCCAGCGCATCCAGTAGTCCTGTCGCCAAGCACCGCAAACTCCTGATTTCTGTGGTTGCGCATTCCCCTATCCCCTGACCTCTCTCTTCACATTCCTGTCGTCATATTTGCACCACTGCCTCTCTTTTCTCTCTCTCTTGGCACACACCACGCACGCATGCACACACACACACATGCGCACTCTTGCACACCGCCGCTTCACTTCTCCTGCTCCTTGCGCACAGTCTCAAAGTAGGAAAAGAAAGCACATAGGAGGACGTGCGGGGGACATATCTGCATAACGTGGAAAAAGCGAGTCGAAGCCCTCTCCACCTTCTCCCTGTGGCTGGGAATCAGTATTTTTATGCCAACAAGAGAGAGCGACACAAACAGACAGCCTGCGTTTGACTGTGCCCGTGCGTTTCCTTTGTGTAGAAAAAGACCAGAGGTCCGGCAGAACACACCAAACGTGCTCACTTCACGCGACCTCTGCTTCCTCTTTCCCTCTGTGTATTTGCATTTTTCTACAGGCATGCACGTACAAACGCTCGTACAGGCGTACAACACAGGTGCACAGACATTCAGAGACGACAGAAGAACGAGAGAGCCGCTGTCACAGCACTGACACAGCTCAGAGTCTGCGAGAGGAGCAGCAAAACACTCCAATCAGGCAAGGTCGCCATACGAGGCGCGCTGCCATCCTCCCTACACTTGCCCCATCGAAATCCGGCAGTGCCACTATTCGCTCACTCCCTTCAATTTCCACACGCAACACAATGTTGCGCCGAAACGCCAGTTTCGTCAGCCAGGCGCCACGGCTTGCCACGGCGGTGCTCAGCTGTGGCGCGCTCTTGCAACCAGTGTGCCACAATGCCACCTCCTCGGTACCTCCAAGGTATGCGACTGCCGCTGGTGCGACGGAGTCTGCTCCAGGGTTGTCCGCGAGGGGCTTGCCTGCCGTGCCTGCGATGAGGCCGTACCCAGCGCGACAAAACCCATTTTTGCCCACCTTGGTGACCGACGACCCCAAGATGCTGCTGGCCAAAGCGCAGTACTGCATCTTCACCCTCGCCTACGATCCCGTGCAGAAGTTGTTTGCTGTCTACTCCGCCACAACAAACGAGGTGGTGGTCATGGAGGAGGCACTCATCTGGAAGGCCGCCATGTGGATGGACGAGCGCATCGGTGATGACTACATCGCTGGGCTCCTGTTCGGCAACGACGCCTCGACCGACGTGAAGTCCGCCGCGGCGCTGCTAAGCAACAAGGCAATGAAGAGGCTGGCGTTGGCCCCAGACACGTGGGGCATCACGTTCCTTGCCTTCAAAGCACAACAGGAGGTTGTGAAGGGTGTAGACATGCCTCTCGGACTCGAGCACGCTGCATTTCTGCTGACGCAGCGCCAGTTCAATGGCACTACCGTCGACCCATCGGTGTACGATGTGGGGGCCGGCACGTACATGCCGAGCGATACGCTCAAGTCAAACGGGGCAGCGCGCAGTGCCGTTCTAGGCTGGGAGGTGCTGCTCAACGTGCATCGCCGCTTTGGTACCCCTGGCAGTCGCAAGGCGCTGAATCCGGTGGAGCAGATTGTGCGACGCGTCGTGAAAGCGGTGAACGTCTTCGTGGTGGATATCAACGTGCGGGTCGGCAAGGGCACCATCACGGAGGGGTACACGATGATTGTCACCATCTTTGACTCACAGCGGCGCTCCCAGTCGGTGCACATGATCCGCAGCTTAGCAGAGGAAACCGTGAAGCTCAACGCCCTCACCACGCTCCTCTATGGCGAAGGCAGCTCGTCTATTACGCTGTTTGTACCGACGGCCCGCACCAGGCCGTCGCAGCTCGTGGCGTTTGCGAGGACATGCCGCCCGAAGAGTCCGTTCTTCGTGGCGGAGATTTCGAGCTTGGATCCGTACTTTGGTGGGCACAGGGTCGCAAAGGGCGTTAGCGAGGAGGAGGACCCGCGGGCAACGTGGAACCTCATCAGGCAAAATTGCTTCCCAGAGAATCACCTGCGCAGGAATGAGGAGAAAATGGACCGCTACCTCCATAGGGGCTTCACCGCGCTGGCAAACAAGCTCTTCTCGGAGCGTCTGCACAAAGTCTCGCCAGCCATAATGAGCGCCGTGAACAGCATTCCTGCGCAGGAAGAGGCTGCGGCTGCCTTTAAGCGCCTGGAAGAGATGGCTGCGGAGGCGAAGAAGAACCCAGTGCCGCAAATCACAACGGCCAGCTTTCTCAACAAGGTCAACATCAACGACGCTGAGGTGGTATTTGGGCTACAGCAGTGGCGTAGAAAAATCTACGAGGATCAAGGACGCCTGGAGCGGGAGAAGAAAGCCCTAGACGGCCTGCGCCGGTACCTCATCCTTGATTTGGAGACGACGACGATACGACGCTACAAGCGTGTCGCGAACCCGTTCACCAAGGAGAACTACGTCGTCTTGTCTGGCGCTCGCGACTACAAGGGGAACATCTTCTTGCCGAGGCGCTACTTTGACCGCAGCGTTGCCTTGCGCTACGACGATCCGTCCGTGACAAGTCAGAACCACCTCGTTGAGAAGTCTTCCAAGGACTCGCTTTTTCTGCCGCCACTAGACGAGTACGATGTCATCGTCGGCCACAACATCAAATTCGACATGCTGCACATTTGGCGCGACGTTGAATTCCGCAGGTTCCTGCGCCGTGGCGGCAAAATATGGGATACCATGTATGCCGAGTACCTCTTGACCGGACATGAGGTGAAGCTCGGGCACGGGGCAGGCCTGGAAGATGTGGCGAAGAGCTACGGCGGCCAAACAATGAAACTGGATGCTGTGAAGCAGGCGTGGTCAGAGGGGAAGGAGACGTACGAGATCCCGTACAGCACTCTCACAGAGTACCTCCACGGTGATCTGGAGAACACCGAGCTCATTTTCTGCAAGCACATGGAGCGGGCCCTTGAGCAGCGGCAGGTCATTATCTGCTGTGCGCGGATGGAGGGACTTCTGTGCACGACGGAGATGGAGTACAACGGGCTCAAGACAAACCTCGACTTAGCTCAGCGACAAAGCAATGAATTGACGACGAAGGTATCGGAACTGCGCCGACAGTTGGAGGAGTCGATCCCGCACGAGATTCCGCACGACTGCCGCAAGTTCTTCAACTGGTCCTCAAATCAGCACCTCATCACATTCTTCTTTGGCGGTAATCTCACGCTGAGCACGAACGCGCGGGAAAGCAAGCCGCTGACGGGCGAGCTGTTTGCGCGTCACACGTTGTTCCTCCGCTCCGAGTACTTCCCGCGGTCTGCGTACCCGAATGGCGTCTTTCTGCGACCACCAGTGCACGTCCTTGGCATTGGTGACTGCGTGGTTATGGCGGGGCTTCCCTCTGAGAAGGGCACGCGCCTCTTCCGCGGTTACCTGGAGGCGTACATGCGACAGGCGAACTTCCGCAAGAGCTCATCGATTTTGGAGAGTTTGCGGCGAGAGGCAACGACGGTGTCGCGGCTGGATGCCGACAAGCGCGGCGAGACGTCAGCCCTGGCCAACCTGCTGCCGCGCCGCCATCTCTTCCTCTTCGCGGCGCTCACCATGAGCAGTAACGACGGCATTGCGAAGTTTTTCGTCAAGAACCCGATCAGCGGCGAGTCCGTGACAATCACGGAGAGCGACAGGGCGGAGCAGCTGGAGCGGTTTGTGAGCGCTCAAGTAGCAAAGCATACAGAGATGATCATGCCTACTGAGGACGACGCTTCGTTGAAGGACGCGGCGTTTGCAGGCGCGCACGTGACTATTCTAGCGCGCGACGCCGGCTTCTCTTTCATGCACTTTATCCACAGCGATGCGGGGCTGACTCGGTACTTGGATGCGCACGCCGGCTACGTTGACACGGTTGACCCAAAGCTGCGCTACAACATCTCTCTCGCCGACACGGTAGCCATCTTTGCCTACTACAAATACCACTATGTGAACGATGTGAACGCGAAGCTAAGCAGCTCGAGGCAGAGAAGCAGCAGCACCAGCGGCAGCGCCGTCGACTCGTTTGGACCTGTCATCCCGGCAAAGGCACTGCCGAAGGTGGGGAGGCGCAACAAGCTGAGCATCGCCGAGGCCTTCAAGAAGGCGCTTCTGCAGGAGTCATTGATGAAGCCGGAGGAGTGGTGCAACTACTACATTGACATCTTTTTCCACATCGCCAACGCGGCCCTGCAGCACGAGGCGCTCTCGACGGAGCCACCCAAGCCACGCAAGGGAAAGAAGAGGGATGCAGCACGTGTCGACGACGACCTTCCCGTACTGTTGCGGCAGCGGCGCGCTTTTGTCGGCTACTACAATTCGCTGCCTGATGCCGAGCGAAAGCGGCTGGCGCTTATGTGTCTGGTGGGCAAGACGGCCTCCTCAGCGTACGACTGCTTTGCCATCCCATGCGCTCACGATGATCTCGTCAAGGTGAGCATCAAGGGCCGGCTTGCGCAGTACATCCCAAATGAGCTGGAGGCGGAGCAGGTGATGCGCCGCTTCCGCAGCTCCACGACACGCCAACTGCAGGTCGGCGAAGACAGCCTTAGTTACTTTAAGTCTAACCATGACGACAAGACCGCCAGTATTATCCTTGAGTTGCGCGCGCTCGAGAAGCTAATCGGTACCTACTATGAGAGCACTGATGGCGGCACTGGAATGGTGTCGCTCGTGCACTCGACGGACAGCTGCATCCACCACGAGCTGATCCACAACAAGACCAATACCGGACGTCTGGCGAGTGCCAACCCGAACTGTCAGAACATTCCCAAGGAGGACAAATCAAGCTTGCGAGACATGTTCATCAGTCGCTTCGGTGACAAGGGTATGTGCATCGAAGCAGACTACTCACAGCTGGAGGTTGTGGCGCTCGCTGTCCTCGCATCCGACGAACAGATGCTTGAAGACTTGCGGCAGAACGTGGACTTTCATTGCAAGCGTGTGACGATGATGCGACCCGATCTCAAGTACACAGACGTGCTGCAGCGCGCCAAGAAGAACAAGGAGCTGGAGTTCGTGAAGCTGCGACAGCAGGCGAAGATCTTCTCCTTCCAGCGGCAGTACGGTGCTGGCGTGCGGATGCTGAGTCAGAGCACTGGACTCACTCAGGATCAGGTGCGCATGCTCATCGAGAAGGAGAATGAGACTTACCGTGGCGTCGAGGTGTTCAACAAGATGGTAGCCTTATCGGCGAACAGCTACGACGCATCGCTGCAGAACGGTGTACGCAACGTTCGAGGCCACCAGTTCTTCAAGGGCATGTTCCCCGTGCTCACGGGCAGCCGCTACGTCTTCACAGAGTCGGATGTCCCTGAGGGAATGCTGCGCGAACGGGACGCGGTGCGCAAGTCAACGAATTTCTCACCGACACACCTCAAGAACTACCCCGTGCAGGGCTTCGCTGGCGAGATTGTACAGGTGATGCTCGGGGTGCTGTGGCGGCACTTCCTCGCCAACAACAATTACAACGGCCTTGCGGTGCTCACGAACACAGTGCACGACTGCGTGTGGGTGGACTGCCATGTCTCGGTGTACCGGCAGGTAGCCAAGGATGTAGAGCTGATCATGGACGGAGTGCAGACGGTGCTCAATGCCTTGTACCCTGAGATGCAGGTGGCCGTGGATTTCCCGTGCGATGTGGTGGCTGGGGAGAGCATGGGTGCACTGCGGCCCATCGAGGAGGAAACGACGCTCTAGACCCTCTCTCAGTGCTCATTTGTTTGGCTGATGCGACTCTTTTTTTTTTATCCGTCGTGTGCACGATGGCTCTCCTCGGCAGCACTCGAAGATGTCCACTGTTTGTGGGTGGGATTGGCAGCGGCATGGAGAAGAGTCGGAGGTGGGGGGGCAATGGCGTGTGGTAATGGACTCTTTCCGCTCCACGCTGATATAGACACACCTGCACACCTCCGCGAGTAGGGCCTGCTTTCTTGTGTTGATACAGACGGTTGTTAATGGTGCGTGGTGCTCGAGCGCAGCATGTCTCTCCGTGTGTGTGTGTGTGTGTGCCATGGAGGAGACCGAGAAGTCGACTGTGCATCTCACGACTAACGGCGAAGAAAAGAAGAAAACACTTCATCGATTGAGTGAGTCGTCGCACGTTGTGGTGAGTACTACGAGCAACACACACCCACGTACATAAATATATACACACATGCATACAAACTCAACGAAGTTTATCCCATAGACAGAAGTGGATGAGCACGAAGCGGAGCGCTCGTTGTCTTTCGCCGCTCTCCCTCATTTCTTTTCTTTGATGCTTTGTAGCTTTCCGCATCCCCATCTGGTGTAGAGGAGGGCGGGACGGGGTAGGGTGAATGAAACACGCCTCCTCGTCCTTCATCATCACTATTTCACGATTAAAAAAAAAACAGAAGAAGAGAGTTCTTGTAAAGAAGCGTCAGCGGTGGGGGTACTTGGCGACGGAGAGACGTATCCCCTTCTGGCGAGGGTCTCATTCTTTCTCCCTTGCTATCACCGTGGGTCGTAAAGAGAGTAGTGCGCTTGACTGGCGAACGACGTTTCTGCCCCTTCATGGACAACTGAGGCGTTCTTCAGGATGCAGTCATCGTCGGCTTCAACTATCGACCTGGGAAGCACGCAGCTGTAGTTGTTTCTCTCTGTACTCTTGTTCCCTCTACAATGCACACGTGCAGGCATAGACACGCTCACTGAAGTAAGATGGCCTCGCTTTTTGCATGAAGTGTGTCGCCTCAAGTTTCTGGATGCGCTAGGACCTCTTCCACCTTCTGTCTTGTACTCTCGGCCCTTTATTCCTCATGACTACCTTATCGTGTTCGGTGATGCGCACCCACACAAACATATGCTGCTGCCGCGTCTCACCACCGCGACAAACACGAAAACAATAACGACGCCTGCGTGCCTCTCTTTCCCACACGGCTTCCCACCAAAAAAAAGCGCTTAGGCGATCCTACACGTCATATCAGTCTCTCCTCAATACCACTTCTCTTTATTCTCCCTGCATGTTTTGCCTTTTCGGTCTCTTCACTTTCGTCGTAGTTTCGCCAGCATCTCTCCCCCTCGTTGTGTGTGGAGCGCCGCTTCCCTGAGTTAGTTCCATCCTTTTTGCTCTCTTTTTCCCCTTTCGTGGGTCCCCCCCCGGGTGGGCGGATGTCCTGTGCTTCTACGAGGACCATCCTTCACTCTCTTCCTTCAAAGCACTTACGTACACGTCTACTCACTCATCACAACCTACTCACACATACATAGCGTTGCGCGTGTGTTCGCGCGCGAGAGGGGCGACGAGTGTGCTTGTGTGTTGTATCGTGTCGCTTCTATCTCCCTATCTTCTCTGCGGACTCCCTACAGCCTAGACACCTCAACACCCTTCCCCTCCCCACTCAATCGTCGTCATACGAGCACATCACAATCCCGACGCGCAGTATTTGGACATCTCCTCTCCATTTTGTTTTGCGCCTTTCCTTTCTCCCCATCCTACTTTGCTCGCTCTTTTTCTTTGCGTGCATGTGCGTGCGTCGGCGCCTGCCGTTGCCCCTTCCTACATCATTCCCTCTTCTCGTGTCGTGTGCCAGCACCCTCTACTTCCATCCAAGGAAAGGGGGAAAAGGCGCAACAAAATTTGGAATTTCTTCGTTTTCCTCTTCTCTTTTCGCCCCGCAACTGCTGCTGCTTCCCCCTTTTTCTGCCGCCCTCTACGCGGCCCCTACAGAAAGGAAACAACCCCGAACCGAAAGAGAGGGAATCTGTTGGTGCGTGTGAGCGTGTGCGTGTGTGCGTTTTATCTATCTTCGTTTGTCTTCACTTCCCTGCCCCCGCCTTCTCTATCACCGCCACTGCCTCTTTCGCGCTTTTTTCTGTTCTGATTGGCTCTTCACTCCCTCTCTTTCTGCATTTGGCGGTGCGCTGGGGAAAACAACACTAAAGACAGCCGGACAGGGCGCTTGCTCTCCCGTCTTTAAACTTTCTCTCCACTCCCAGCTCTCTTGTCTGACGTAAGCATTCAAAGAACCGCACATACAAAGCCATACACCCACACACACACACACACAAGGGCCACGGACAGGGAAAACATGCTGTACTTCTTCGCCACTGTTCTCTGTGCATTCGGCACACTCCTACTGCTGAACCGCACGCTCTCGAGGCTGCGCGTAAGTCCGGCGCGCACGTCGTACGACTACGATGTCATCATTGTCGGTGGCAGCATCGCAGGCCCGGTGATGGCCAAGGTGCTGTCAGATCAGGGCCGAAAAGTACTCATGGTAGAGCGTACGCTGTTCACTAAGCCGGACCGCATCGTTGGCGAGTTGCTGCAGCCTGGCGGTCTGAACGCGCTGAAGGAAGTCGGTATGAAGGAATGCGCCGAGTCTATCGGCATGCCCTGTCACGGCTACCTGGTGGTGGACTTGAAAGGTGATCAGGTGGACCTGCCCTACCGCAAGGGTGCCAGTGGAGTGTCTTTCCACTTTGGCGACTTTGTGCAGGGGCTGCGCTCGTACGTCTTCCACAACTGCAAGAAGAATGTCACGATGATCGAGGGCACCGTTAACGCGATCTTGACGGAGGGCTTCTCCTTCAGCGAGCGTGCCTACGGCGTGGAGTACACGGTAGCGGAGAAGTATGAGGTGCCAGCCAATCCGTTCCGCGAGGACCCGCCCAAGGCCGACCCTATGGTGCGGACAGTGCGCAGGGTTGCCACGGCACCACTGGTTGTCATGTGCGATGGCGGTATGTCCAAGTGGAAGAGTCGCTACCAGCACTACACCCCCGCCTCTGCCAACCACTCCAACTTTGTCGGTCTCGTGCTCAAGAGGGTGCGTCTACCCAAGGAGCAGCGCGGTACGGTCTTCTTCGGCAAGACAGGCCCGATCCTGTCTTACCGCCTGGACGACAGCGAACTGCGCATATTGGTGGACTACAACAAGCCCATGCTGCCAAGCCTCGAGAAACAGAGCGAGTGGCTCATCCAAGATGTGGCGCCGCGCCTGCCAGAGCACATGCGCGAGGAGTTCATTCGCGTGTCGAAAGACACAAAGAGTCTGCGCAGCATGCCTGTGGCGCTCTATCCGCCCGCGTTCCCTTGCATCAAGGGCTACGTGGGCATCGGCGACCACGCCAACCAGCGGCACCCGCTGACGGGCGGCGGCATGACGTGCTGTTTTCGTGATGCGATTCGCCTGGCAAACAGCTTGAAGGGCATCCCATCACTGCGCTCCGCCAACCAGGACGAGATGGCCGCCATTGAGGACACGGTGCAGTCCGCCATTTTGAACTACGTACGCTTCCGCTATACCCACAGCTGCTGCATCAACCTGCTGTCGTGGGCTCTCTATTCCGTCTTCAGCACTCCAGCTCTGCGCGACGCGTGCTTCGACTACTTTGTGTGCGGTGGGGAGTGCGTGTCGGGGCCGATGGACCTGCTAGCCGGCCTCGACCCGAGCTTGGGCGCTCTCATCTTCCACTACTACGGCGTGGTACTGTACAGCGTCGCTAACGTGATAATGGGGGTGGGTGTGCACAACGGCAGTGGCAAGCAGCTGTCCGACTTGGAGAAGCTGATGAACGTCGCCTCCTTTTTTGTGGACTGGGGGCGCATGAAACACGCCGCGTACCTGCTGGGCAAGTCGACGAAGATCGCGCTACCGCTAGTGAAGAACGAGTTCTTCTCCATGTGGCGCTTCGTCGATCCCACAAGCCCACTGGCCAACATCTCCAAGCGCATCAAGATGATGATCTACGCTAGGCAGTTCAACGGCAAGCAACGCAAACCTGTCGGTATCTGAGCCGGATGCTCTACGTTGAGGTCACCCCCACCCCCTACGTGCACGTATTTCTCTGTCTGGTTAGGCGTATGGGCGAGGTGGAGATCGTGCGTAGGCACACGTGCCGGACGAGGAACTGTGAACAAGCGGAGTGAAGGCGGTACGCGAGCTTGAAAAGGGAGGCCAATCTCTCTTTTCCACGTCTTTTCACTCGTTCACACTCTTTCGAGCGTCTCTGCACGCGTCGCGCGTCGTTCTTCCTGATTTTGCCGCCCCTTTTTCTCCTGCTTCCTCCCGTTGCCTCTCTCAATGTACGCTCCTCTGTTCACCTCTCTCGTTCGATTGTGACAACTCTACTTTCCCCAGGAATTCTGGTGCACGGGCATGTGCGTGTGCGTGTGTGTGTGCGTGCGCCACTCTCTTGTCTTGTCTCTCAGACTGTGTCGCTCTGGCTGTCACCGATTCGGGTTATGGCCTTGAGGCGAATATCCCTCCAACAACGCACACGTGCATTCCCACGTCGACGTATGCAGACACAACGCTCGCGCGTAAACAGGAGGAGCAGCGTAGAAATGGACTAAGCAGCTGCACAGTGCCAATACACAGCACGCGAAATGTGTGTGTGCCTGTGGGCAAGTGGGGAGCGAGAAACACGAGAGGGGGACAGCTGTGGAGATTCAGTCGAGACATCGATGCGAGCCTCATCGTGCGCGTACTCGATGGGAGGCACCGCGCGGAGATGTGCGAAGAGAAGCAGCAAGTGATGGCGAAGGGGGTGAGCTGAACATGTACACACCCACACACATACACACATAGAAGCTCACACCGACCGAGGAGAAAAGTATGGTGTCGTTTTGTTGGTGTCTTCTTTTCCTGCCACTCTGTGATGAGTTGACCCACGCACGTAAGGAAGACAGCTTGACACACCGACCCTCACCGTGACCCTGCCTCCCGCTCATTCATGCACCGTCGCACACGCGTGTGCAAGCGTGGATGCGAATCCTCTCTTCACTCTCTCCTGTTATGTTGTGTATCGTGTGAACAATTGGAAAGGAGAAAAGGCGTACCCAAAGAGAAGCGATGAAGCGCACAGCTCTCTTCCCTGTGTGCCCCCACACATGCAGATGCGCGGCTATTTAAGCACGAAAAACTTCTGCGCAGAATAAAAGAAACAGAGACGACGAGCATTACACATGTGAGTGCCTGCGCGAATATCGCCCGCTCTCTGATACCTTCAACCCCTCTCTGCCTGTGTTCCTCCTAACTCTCTCCATGTAGGTGTGCATGACTTCATGTCTGAGAGCGCAGCGAGAAGAGAAGGGGGAAGAAGAGAAGAAGAGAGGCGAGCGCGCGTGCACACTTCCGTAAAGGACAAGCACGCTTGGGCCCAAACCTTTTGCAGCCTCTTTTGGCTAACACTGCTGGATCCACCGCGCGTATGATCAAGAGAGGAATTTGCCTGAAAACGCCTCTGCGATGGATGCCTGGTTGCCCCAAGGAAACAGTCGTGCGCAGCGGTGGTGCCCTCCGCCTTGTTGTACGCACATGTGCCTCTGCCCCCGTGTATGCGCGTTCTGCTTCGATGCCGTTGAGGATTCAGATGTTTTCAATGTGCTGGCTTCCACTGCTTCCTTCCCCCTTCCCCTCCATTCTGCATCACCTCCCCCACTTTCCTTTCCTCTGTTGCTCTCTCTCTTTCTCTGTACGTTCATCCCTCTGGGACTGCGTGTGCAGTGGATTGCTGCCCTCTCCTCTTAGCAGCTCGCGTTTCGCCACCCACACACGCACACCCCCTTCCTCGTGGACTGAGCCGTTATACGGGCCGTGGAACTTTCGCGACTACACAAGCACGCATCTACACGGCACCACGCATTGTCCTACTGCCCGCACGCCCAAAACGCGCTGGACCCATTTCTGATTTTTTTTTCCTTCTCGGACTGTATAGGTACGCGCACTCGCTGGCTGACTTGCATCGTCTTTTCCTCTCAGCGTCGCTATCGCACTCGCGCGCGCGCGTACCTCCACGCTGGTGGGTACACTGTCTTATATCTCCTAATTTTTTCCCTTTTTACGACCTCTTCGTGGAGGGCCTGTCCGGTAGGCACCTGAGCGCATATTTGTGAGTGGCATCGCTGTGGCTCTGCATAACGCCGTGTGCACGTTGGTCTCCGAAAGCTGGCGCTCAACACTCCTTTAGTCATCCTCTACTGGTGAGCTTCACTGTTTTTCTTTTGAATCTCGAAACAACTGCTTGAGCCACTCTGCCGTCAATGATGGAGTCGCAGCTTAAGCAGCTGCTTGTGCAGGGTGGGCTGGAGCACACGGTACAAGGCTTCGTCGAGGGCGGCGTTACCTCTGTCCAGCAGCTGAAGCAGCTCACCATGCAGGACTACCACTCCGTCGGCGTCATCGTCATGACGGACCGTCGGAAGCTCTTCGAGCTCATTCAGTTCTTGAAGCGTGATCAGGCAAACGGCAGTGGCGGTTGCATGGGAGGACCTGCCGCAGCGGTGGCATCGACGAGCTCCAAGTCACCGCCCCCCGCCGCGGAGCCGGTGCTGCGTGCGCAGGCCTCCGCACACGGCTCCGCGGCGCCAGCCCGAGTCTTTACACCGTTGCGCCGTGCGACCCCGACGGAGGCGATACAGCGACGCGAGCGGGAAAAGGTGGAGCAACCACGGCCGATGTCGGCGCAGCGCCGTGACCCCAACGCGGACGAAGGCGAAAACGCCGTCCGCTCTGCCGCTGCTCCAGCAAAGCCGCTGTCGCGCCCGGTGAGCCGCGTTGGTGCTTCGTCTCCCTCACCGTTCGGCCGGCGCCCAACTGCAGACGGGGGCAACGCACAGCGACGTCGTACCAGTCGAATTACCGTGGTGATTCGCAAGCGTCCCCTCAACGTTAACGAGCACGCCGACGGTCTCTACGACATTCTCGCGACAGACCCGGACAACAACCACATCATTACGCTGCTCGAGCCGCGCCAGAAGGTAGACCTCACCCGCTACATCGAGAAGCACCGCTTTACCTACGATAAGGTTATGGACGACCGCAAGACCAACAGGGACGTGTATGAGGAAGCCTGCAAGCCGTTGATCGAGACGGTGTTCGAGGGTGGCTGTGCAACGTGTTTTGCTTACGGTCAGACGGGTAGCGGTAAGACATACACCATGCTAGGCAAGGACAAGCAGGAGGGCGTGTACCTGATGGCGGCCAAAGACCTCTGGTCGCGACTGAGTCGGGGTATGGGTATCAATGTCTCTTTCTTCGAGATCTACGGAGGCAAACTGTACGACCTGCTGAATGAACGCGAGCGGTTGGCATGTAGGGAGGATAGCCGCGGCGTTGTTAACGTCTGTGGTCTGACGGAGCATCGTGTGGACAGCACCGACCATCTTATGGAGATCATCGACTACGGCAACACCATCCGTGCAGCGGGCTCAACTGGCATGAACGCCGACTCCTCACGCTCGCACGCCATTCTCCATATAACCATCGTGAATGAAAAGAACCGCTTTTTTGGTCGCTTCACTTTCATCGATCTTGCTGGCTCTGAGCGCGGCGCTGACACGCTGGATAGCGACCGCACCACGCGGCTAGAGGGGGCGGAGATCAATAAGTCTCTCTTTGCCCTCAAGGAGTGCATCCGTGCGTTAGATCAGAACCATCGCCATATTCCGTTTCGAGGGTCTAAGCTAACAGCGGTGCTGCGTGACTGTTTCATGGGCAACAGCCGCACGGTGATGATCGGTAACATCAGCCCTGCTAGCGGCAGCTGCGAGCACACACTCAACACGCTGCGCTACGCTGACCGTGTAAAGGAGCTCAAGAAGGACAGGTCTAGCCACAGCGCGGCAGAGGAGATTATGATGGGGCAGATGCCCACGGAGCACATCGAAACTGTCGGCATCTCCGGCTCCTTTGCGCAGCGTCGCGCGAAGGAACGTGTGGTCACGAGCTCGCGCTCCTCGAGTCAGACACGCACTCGCGAGCCCGGAACACCAAACCAGAAGATGGGCAACAGCTTCAATCGACCCGGCGACGACAGCTCTGACAACACGCTCCGGTCCAACCGCAGCTTCGGCTCGCGCCCCGTCACCAGGAACTCCCCGCAGAAGAGGTATTACTACCGCCCGACCCCGACCCACAGTCGTGGCCCGAGTGGCATGTCCTCGGCGATGCCGACACCTATGGGTGATGACTCGCGGTACGACAGCGGTGACAGCCTCGACGCCGAGGAAGACCACCTGATCTTGGCACATCGTCATCATATCGACTGCATGATGGAGCTGCTAAAAGAGGAGATGACGCAGCTCAACGCCGCCGAGAACCCGGAGAACTCGATGAGTGGGTACTGCAGACGTGTCGACGCTATTCTCTCCTCCCAGGTGCGCCGCATCGAGGAGCTGCGCCGGCAGCTCGATCAGTACACCCGCCATGCTGGTGCCGCTGGCCGCCGCTGATCAGGCTACCAAGTGCGTTGTGAATGGCCACCTGAGCGGCGTTATGGACGAGCTCTGCTGAATCACCGCACCTGCTCACTGGGTACGTGTCGTCGACAGTGTTTCCTTGTGTTGCTTTGGTCATGATGCTTGATCTCTTTCGTGGGCCGTCTCCCCTGGTATCCCGCCTTTCGTTCTCTTGCTTTCATCTTGTCATTCACCCAGCGCATCTCCTCTTGTATGTCTGTGAGACGGGAGAGAGAACGGAGAAGTACTAACTGGAATGTGTGAGTGAGTAAATAGGGTGTGCTTTAAGTCGTTGTCGCCCTGCTCCCCCCTCTCCACTCACTGACACATGTGCAGAACATCTGATGACGGTGACGGCGTGCCTCGTTGGCTAAGTGATGCGTTGCGACAGCATCTTTTTTCGCTGTTTCTCTTAGCTTTGCCTCGATGTTTTTTCTAGTTTTCGTTTGTGTCGTCTCACTTGTTTCTGACTCATGCCTACCACGTGATGGCTGTGGGTGTGAGCCAGTTGTTTAGATGTGACAGCGTGTGTCTGTGTGTGTGTACGTGCACTTGTGCCTGCGCGTTCGCCGTTTTGTTTGGCGGTGCTACGCTCTCTCAAGTTCCCCCCTACCTCTCTTTCTTGTCAACATACCCTTCAGTCGCTCTTTCGCCAGGCGCTTATTTTCGCCTCTTGTGGGCCTTTCGTCTCCCTTTTTTTCATGTCAGGGGTGTTGCTGGCGCTGCCACTGCCAAGTTCCATATGTCTCACCGCCGTGCTCGAGCTGATTGCTTCGCTCGCCACCTCTCTGACGCACACACCGATGTTAGTCTTTGTCACTCTTTTGGGGAGATTTGTTTACCTTATTGTGTGTCTGTGCGTGTCATTGCGGGGGCTGGGGCGGGAGAGGTGCAGCCGCAGGAGGTCCTGCGCTGACGTCTCACTTTCTGACTTACTTTCCCACCCTCGCGTCTCGCATAAGGTTCCGCTATGGTACGGGTTCAACGATGGGTAGCGCACGTTCGAGTCGGCCACGGACAGTGCGTGGGGGGGGGGAGGGGGATGCACACAATTTCTTTGAAATATGCAGGCATTTTCACTTTGCCTTCTTTGTGTGTGTGTGTGTGTCTGTTCAAGCCACTGTCGCTTTCTTCTATTTAGAGTATAAACGGTTCTCTCAAGACTGCGAGGGTGTGAGAAGGGGTGGTGGTGATAGAGTGCTGAGGAGACAACAGTCTAGAGGAGGGTGGGGTGCAAGTTTGTAGAGGGGGCGGGAGAGTGGAACGAGAGAGTTAAACCCTTTGTGTGTGGATACGAGTGAATGAGGCGAACAGAGAACTACTTAACGCCCTTTCCTTTCCATCCGTCCTCAACTTTTCCACCTATCCCCTTCATTCCTCTTTCATTTCTTTTTCCGTTATCAGAGCAGGACAAGCCGAATTTTTTGCTTGTCGAGAGTACGTATGTTTGGTTGTGTGTGTGTGTGTGTGTGTGTGGTTCTCGTTGATGCCGTTATGTTTCTTCGATTGTGATGTGCCCCTCCCTCCCCCTCCCCCACCACCACTACTTACCCACGTGTTACGTTGCCTAGCGCTCGCTTTCTTTCGCCATTTGTTCTTCTGTTTTGAATGTGTACTGGTCCCTGGGCAGCACCTCCTCTGCCTCTTCTTCGTTCTCTCTGTTGTTTGCCCGTTGATTGACTTGTCTCCACGGTTGATGCGTCTCTTTGGTTTGGTTGAGTGTTGCTGCCTCCTGCTCCCTGTCTCTTTCCCTCTCTTGCTCTCCTCCACGCTCTTGTGTGTCGGCCTTCATGGGCATGTTAGGGTGTGTGTGTGTGTGCGTGTGCGTCTGCCGTATACTGTTGGATGGTTCGCTGCGTTTGTATTCTTCTGTTCCCCCTCCTTTATTGAGTTTCGATTTGCCGTCATGCTGTGCCACCCTCATCCCCGCCACGGGAACAAACACCCCCCAAAAAAAAACAAGGCAGACGAAACAACACACCCACCCACACACACACACATAAAGGCAGGGAAACACGCTGGGAAGCCGAGCGCCATTTGTCATGCTTGGGCATGTGCCCCGAGCTGAGCATGATGACTGAGGGTGATAGGTGTGTGTGTGTGGGGGGGGGGTAAGTGTGGTGTACTCCATACACGCCCGTGGAGTGCTCGGTCTCTGGTTGGTGGTCTCTCTACTGTCCTGCCCTCAAGTAGCACTACTGGTGGCGGCGTACCGGATGACACCTCCACTCTGCTCCCACCACCCTCTCCACACACGCACACCCACACCATATTTCCTTTTCCGTGTGACTTATCTTTGCTTCTTGGCGGATATGTGACGCTGGAAACGCTTTGTGTTTAGGGGAGTATCTGGACTTCTGGCCTGTTGGCCTCCGTCAAGGCTGGTTGTACCCATGTGGTCGGTGGCGCTGTCATGCCTTTTCTGTCTCGCTTCGCTCCTCACTCTCTTATTTGGCCCTTTTGCTTCTCTTTCCCTCCGCTTCACTTACATTTCTTGTTGCTTTATACGCCTTCGCACCCCACTGCCGTCGTCAGCAGCAGTAGCGTGGGCGTACACACAGGGCATCTCCACGAAGAGACTCCGTCTCCTCCTGCATACGCACACACCGGCTCGACGCCATCAGCACTACCGCACAGATTATCAGAGGCACGCTCAGACGGCAGAGCAGCGACGAGAAAAAGGGGAGTATCGAAGCGAGTAGACAGGGGGGAAGGAGATATCTCACGTGTAGAGGCGCGTGTGTACCCCTGTGCCAGTGTATGAGCGACGTGTGGTCGTTTTTCATCTTCTCCCGCTTTTTTTATTTTACCTCTTAGACGGAGCCGTGGCTCTGTGTGCTGCTGTGTTGTGTTTTCACGTGGTGCTGCTGCGCGTGTATGTAGCCCACCATCAGCCGCAGCCAAACAATACAACCTCCGCACACAGACACACAAGCACGCAAGCTCAACCATCAGCACGCAGGCTCACGTAGCATCTCTGCATAGAAACACACTCTTATAGACGAATTGGCTAGGGGGAGGCGCAAGGAGGGCTGGCAGAAGCACACGCACGCAGGGAGAGAACCGCACAAGTAGCGCTTGCGTTGTTCCTTTTCTCGGTGGACGTCTCCCTTTTCCTCCATTTTCTTCGCAGTTACCTTCCCGAGCAGCACAGGATTCCGCTTGTCCGGTGCACTGCCCGTAGCAACGGGAAGAGAAGAATCCCTCAAAACCCATTGCACTACGGCATTCGAATACCCTTGCGTGATTCATGCAGCGGACGTATACGCCGGCTTCCCATTGCCTCGGTGCACGGGTGTTTGCTCACCTAGTAGCTGCACTGCGGCACCAGAGTACCCGCAGTGCAGCTGCCGTTGCGGCGAAGGAAGTGCCGTCATCGTCACTCTCTGGCGGCCCGCAGACGCTACGGATTCGCTCTCGTGCCTATGGCCCCTCTTCAGATCTCCTGAAGGGCATTCCGGAGTATGTCGCGCTAAACGTGGAGGCGACCCTTCACCCGGAAGACGCAGCGGTGCTGCGCGCCGTCCTGGGCTTCTCGATGCCGAACCTCGCCAGTGTGCGTGTTACGCCGGTACTGCCGCACGGGGTGTACGAAACCAGGGCTCCTCACTGCACCGGTGCCGCCTACCCGACTGATATCATCAGCTCCACCGAGCGAGAGGTGATGGAAAGGTGCCTGCAGGAGCAACTGACAGTGGTGGCTAACCTTGTTGTGGACCAAGTTGAGCAGCGCACCGGGCATCAGTTGGATGCCCTGCACGTGTCGTATGCGGATAAAATGAAGAGCTTCTCGGAGATTGTGCTTAATAGTATCCATGACGAGCTGCGGCAACTCCGCGTCGTGCGTGAGCGACATGGTTCCACGGAGCGAGGAATTCCCAGTGCTGCCCCTTGCCCCTCTCCAACGGCCCTCGACGTGGAGACGATAGCGCGACTGGTCAGTGCACGCGTTGCCGAGCAGCTTGCAGGAGTCAACCTAGCCACCCCACCCTTCACCACCACCACCATCACCCCGACCCCAAGCAGCGGCATAGCTCATCAACTTGCTCGTTTGGAGGCAAGCACGGCGGCGCACTTTGAGGACTTGCAGAAGCGCGTCACGATTGCAATTGAGGGCCGTGACACGCCCGCGCAGTCCTCGACGTTGGTGGATCTCCGCGCTGCCGTCGTGGAGGCGGTTCAGAAGGTGGCCGCCGAGCAGCAGGAGAGTCTCTCGAACTTGATCGGTGACCTCTTGACTGACAAAGTGGCAGCGCGTGGAAGTGGCTCCGCCGCCGCTGCCAACACGGCATTCGACATGAGGACAATCGAAGAGAGCGTCGAGAACGCCGTGCAGTCGGCCACCAATGAGCTGCGCCGCACCATCACCAGCGAGGTGAAGAAGCTTGCAAAGGCGAAGGGCACCGGCGGCGAAGTCACAGGGGGCGCCGCAGTGGACGCGGACATGGCGATTGAAATTGAAAAAGTTTTCGACGCTGTACAGTCGACGCAAAGCCGTCTTACGGCAGTGGACGAAACCGTGGGAGACGTCTTCAAAGAGCAAGCCGCCACCCAGGACGCACTGCGGGCTATGCAGGAGCTCCTGCACCGTCAACTCAACGAGCTGCGTAGCACTGTAGCCATCGCGGCTGCTGCTCCAGCTAGTGATGCCTCGGAGGCAGCTCAGCAGAGGATCGTGGAGGCATTGGAACAGCTGCGCCGCGACGTGTCGGCGACAAATGCTGCCCTGGCAATTCACCAAGGCGACACGCCGCACCAACTCATGACGGTGGCGCAGGTGGTGAGCGACAGCGTCACGGCTGCCATCCAACAACAGACGGGGGAGGCCGTGCAGTCCGCCATGTCCGCCATCCAGGAGCAGCTAGATGCGCTCCGAGAAGCCAAAGGGACTGTGTCGGTCCCTGCCCCCACACCGCCACCACCTGCCACTGCTCTCCCACTCGCGCTGCCTTCGCAGGAGGTGCTGACGGACGCCGTGGAGGCTGTGCTCTCGCCACGGTGGGCGGAGCTGTCTGTCCAAGTGGAGAAAATGAACACCGCAAACCAACTCGCCATTGAGCAGAAGCTGCTGCACATCGCCGACAGCGTGTCGACCTCCGTCGCGGCAAGTCTGCAGGCGCAGCTGGAGGAGATGCGCACTGCTGCCCAGAACCAACCACGAGCGGAGAATGGGGATGAGGAGCAGGACTCCATCAGCACCAATACGTCACCGGTCGCCACGGAGGCGCTGATGGAGAAAGTGACACACGAGCTCACGACCCTTCGCGAGGAGCTGCTGCAGGCGCTGCAGGTTCAAGTAGGTAAGACGCCGGAGGTAAACTTGACTCCCCTGTACAAGTACATTGATAGCGTCCTGGTCTTCATGAAGGAAGAACTCAGCCTTCAGGAGACAAACCTGACGGCTAAGATGACGTCGCTCGCGGAAACCGTGACGGCCGCCGTACACACGCAACAAGAGGCCGCATCATCCAGTGCCTCGCTTTCAAGACTGAAGGAAGAGGAGCAGGCTGCGAGGGAATTGGAGAAGGAAGCGGAGGCGTCGAAAGCGGCGGCTGTTGCAGATGCGCCGCCTTCAGCCGCTCCCACCGCCGCGTTGTCTGATATGGTGGAGCTTTTCTCACCGATGGGTGCCGCTCTTGAAGCTCACGCTGCCGCATTGCGCCGCCTCGAGGAACGGTTGGATGAAGTCAGCCGTACCGCCAACGTCTCGTCAGTGCTGATGCGTCTACAGGCGGCCACCGAGCAGTTCAGCAGCGCCTCTCTCGCAGTGGCCGCGGCGCAGACGTCAGAGCGAGACACATTGCAGGCGCTCTTCCAGGATCGCATCACATCCCTCGTGCAGACACTCGAGGATCGCGATGCCCAGCTCATGGAGGCCATGCGTAACACCGCCACAAGTGGTGAGATGAGGACGCAGTTGAACAACATGCAGGACGCCATCCAGTCCATGTCGCAGGCACAGAAGGAGGAGCTGCTGGCCTCGTTGCGCGAGGCTGTGTCTGGCAGCGAAAAAGAGCAGGCGCAGCGCAGCGACGCTTTGCTGGCCAGAATGGCGGCGATGCAGGAGGCGCTCCAGGAACAGAACGTGGCTGTGCAGCTTCTTCTGCCGTCTCCTGCGCTTATTGGACTCTCGGCGGAGCAGCAGCGGGCTGTGGCTCGGATTCGCACAGCTACGCGGGATCGTCTTCGCAGCGTCACTCAGCTCATCAGCAACCTCGCGTCGGCACCGGCCGGCAAGAACGCACGTGCTGCCACGAAGGCACTGCTGGACGAACTCGACGGCCTGCGCCAACTTCAGGACGAGGAGGCGGCCTTTGTGCGCGAAACCAGTGCGACTGGTGCAGGGCCAGTGACGGTGCAGTCTATCTTGCAGGCAGAGGTGCAGCGGGTGCAAGAGGAGATGCACAAGGGCATGCAGGAGCTGAGCAGCCAGGGCCATTCTCTGCAGCGTGACATCGCTACGGCGGTGCAATCGCTCGTGGCGAAGATCGAGGACGTAGAGGGCAGCACGAGCAGCCTTCCTGCCTTGGCTGACATTCAGCAACTACTGGACGCCACGGTGGTCCGCGTCACTTCTCGGCAAAGCGACGAGGGCGCCCGTGCCTCGCAGGTAGTAGAGGCAGCAGCGACCCGCTCCGCTGCGGAGTTGAGGACGACTGTGCAGACGGCGCTGGCGGAAAACGTGTCAGCTGCAGAGCAGCGTCTCATCCCCGCCTACCACGCCAAAGTGGTGTCCACGCTGCAGACGCATCTCACGACACATTCGGAGGAGATCAGGGCTGCCGTGAGCGGCGTGACGGACACCACCACAGCGGCTGTGCAGAGGATAGAAACTATCGCACGGGACATGACGAGCCGGTATTCAAGCGCGGCGCAAGAGTACGCGACGTCACAAGACGCCGTGAAGCTTCACTTGAGCAGCGGGAAACGCACGTCGTATATATCACTCTGGTGGCTCATCGTGAACCCGTTGCTGGTGTGTTTGGTGGTGCTTCTCAGCATGTACTACGTGTTTGCTTGCCTTCTTTTAGCATTCGTGCCAAAACCCTCGGAGGAGGGCAGTAGTGCAGGAGAGAGTGCGACCAGTGCAGCAGCGATGGCGGTGGCGACGGGTTCCGAACCAGTAGGGTTTTCTTCCGAGACGCCGCGCAAGGGTGGCCGCTACGTTGATCAGTACATGTAGTGCTGGTATGAGAGATGGCCGCTCGGGCGTCATTGCATAGGTAATACAAGGCGGCACCCGAGGTAGGAAGTGCCAATCAACGCGCTGTTGCTCTTCGAACGTACCACTCACGCCGACCGAGGCACCACATACGAAAAGTGGCGGCAGTTCTGCGAGCAGGAGGGTTATGTGTAGCCTCTATGGCTAGCATAGAGTGTATCATCATCTGCCTTATCTGTTGTTGTCGTTTTAGTCTCTCTCTTTCCCTCTGTGTGTGTGTGGGAGTGTGTGTGTGTGTGGGGGGGGGTGGGAATGCGCGTGAGAGGCGGGACTTACTGTGTGCGACCAGCGCCACCGTTGCGAAGAGGCGACCAGACTGTTCTACTCATGTCGCGCGCGCGTGTGTGTATGGGGATGCGCCTCTCTGTGGTGAGAGGCGTGTGAGTATTTGTGCGTGTGTCTGCGTCTCCGATATGGATGAGGCGCTATGTGCGCTACTTTGATTCCGCACACTCTCGCTTTTCTGTTTCTCTCTTTGGCATAGACTACAACTACTTCGTCATCATCCGTTCGACCCCTCCCCTCTCGACAAGAGCCATGAGACTGAAGAATCAGCACGACAGCCTCACTGAGTTTCTCAGGGCTCCGCTTGTCTATGCAGGTCTGCGTTGGTATGTCTTTTAGCGCTTTCTGCACAGCGTGCCGGGTAGAGACGCCTACGTGTCTCTCTTTCTCTTGACTCTCACCCCCGCTCGTGCTGCCTAGCTGACGGCATTTCGCACCAGCGCCACAGTCTAGGAGCGGTGGCTTTGTGTGTGAAGCAGGTGGGATAATACCATCTTTCGGAGGTGCGAACTTTGGCTCATCCCCACCAGCGGAGGATGCCGCCGTGCCCCCAGCCATCTATGGTCCCTTCGGCTCGTGATGGGTCATGTTCACGCCGCCGCCCTCCCCCGCCCGTTGTCTCATGAGTGTGCTGCGGCTCTCTTGTCGCGGCGCCGCGTACCTACACCATGAAGGACGTATGTCCACCGTGTGGCTCTCAAACAAACAATGGATCGGAGCATCGCAACTCTTCCTCTCTCTGGCATCGCCACTTTCACCCCCTTCCTCTCCCTCTCACACCGGAGGTGGGGGCGTCTTAGTGAAATCATTCATCCAGCCAACATAGACCAGAGGAGGGGACAGCAGAAGACGCACCAATAAAGGGAAAAAAAAGGGGGAGTCAAGAGGCATTTCAGTTTCCTTTTCCTGCGGTGCAGAGGAAGGAGAGCAGACCCAGCACACATTACACACCTACAGCCACACAAGCGTAGAGGCCGCTACAGCAAGTGTGGCGAGTGACAACGGTAAGAAGAGAAATTGGCGTCGTCTTGTGCTGCTCTCGCATCTTCTCTCCTCTCCCCTCGCTCGCCCTTCTCTTGACTGCCCCCGTCGGGCCTCGTGGCGTGCGCTGCTGCCTCCTCTGCTCGTCATCGCGTTGCCCCTCTTTTGGCTCTCCCTGCCAACCGTCTTGTGTCGCCGTGCGTTGGCCGCCATGTCGCGCGTCTCCATATTTGCCGGGCAGAAGCCCAAGCCGAAGGAGTCCTTTAAGTTTCTGCGGCGCGATGAGGGACGTCTGTCGTACTCGACCGCCACGGCAGAGTCACCGCCAAAGAGCGTTGCTAACGGCACCGACGGCGCCAACAGTAATCGTGAGCGCCGCGACTCCAAATCGCTACGCGAGGCTATCGCCTATGACATGCGCAACGCCAAAAGTCATGACCCGCTCGGTGAGGTGGTGGTGGCTGTCCCCCGCAAGGCACCTCCACCCACTCGCGCGGCCAGTGCACCTCCAGTCAACCCCGGCGCGTCTGGTGGAACCGAAAAGCCGGCAGCCATAGCGCCACTGCAACGACGGCCACCTACCCGTGCGGTGGGCCCGAAGAAGCCGGAGTGGGTCAACCCCGAGGTCGCATCACCGCCGCCGCCGGTTTCAACGCGCTCAGAGGTGGAACAGTCGACCGACAACTTCTTTGAGGCTTCTTATAGCGATCCATACAGCGGCGGTGCCTCAGCCCCGCCGAGTAGTATCCGTCGGGCCGCCAGCCGTGGCTCGGACACTAACGGGGCCTACTTGAGACGATATGGTGGACTCACCCCACGTAGCGCCGTCATGGGGGCACTGCACTACGCTGCTCCCCAGTATGAAGAATCGAGCGCCGCGCCATCATCTGGGCCGGACCGCAACTACTTCCGTCGACCACCCTACACCAACGACCCCATCTTGGCTTCTGGTACACCCCTGCCATCGGGCAGTCGCAGTCACGAGGAGGACGAGCTCATCGCTAGCTTAGAACAGGAGATTAAGGCCGCGCAGGAGGAGCGTAGTCACTACACGTACGCGAGACAGCAGCTAGATCGGGAAAAGCAGCGCTTTGAGTCGTACCGCTACAGCACGCAGCAGCAAATCGAGGACGAGCGCGCTGACGCCGGTGACCGCCGTTCGCGTGAACAGCGCGATGCCCAAAAGGATCGCCTCACAGAGGAGCGCTGCAAGAACGTGTCGGCGCTGCTCCTAGCAGAGCGCGAGACGAACCGGCGCTTGACGCAGGAGAACGACTCGCTGCGGGCTCAGCTTGAGGACCTAACTTCGACGATGCGCCAGACGCAGAGCATACACAAGGCGGAGGTGGGCCGCATGCGCCGCGACATCGACTCCCTGACGCGCCGCAACGCCGAGTTGCTCGCAATGGCGAAGGAGCAGCAGCTGCAGGTCCTTAAAGCCGCGTCTGCCTCGCCGGCGACGCAGCAGAGAAGCACCTCTCGCCACTCCGTCTCTTGCGATGCTTCCGCGCAGAAAGCCGCCTTACCATCGTACGAGGACAGCGATGATGAAAACGATGTAGCCGCGGCGGGCGGGCGTCAGGCGTCGCGCGAGACCCCTCCCCCCGTAATGGACTTCACTCCCCGCCCTGTTGGCGCCGAGGCGGCGGCGTGCGAGAAGCGTAATCGGCAGATGCAAGACCGCATGCAGGCCGAAGAGGAGGCAATGGAGGAGCGCAAGCGGCAACGCGAGAAGTGGAACGCAGACCGCAAGAGGGAGGCGCAGGAGAAAGAGGCGCGGCACCGGGCCGCTGTGGCCGCCGCCGCTGCCGCAACGGCGCGCCGCCAGCGTGAAGAGGAAGAACAGCGAAAGGCAGCAGCAGCAGCAGCAGCGAAGCCGGTAGATGAGCACAAGGTGTCGGGACACCCAGTTAACACGCCACGCGTGCAGTCCGGCGCGGCATCCGTCAAGCGGCGCTCCTCTGCCAACGCGCCACATCTTGTGGTGTCGTCGAAGCGGCACCATGTCCCCACTCGAGAGGAGCTGCTTGGTGACCTAGAGGATTTCCCGTCGGAAAAGCTGCCCAACGACGACGTTGTGTCGCAGACAGTCCTCGGCGACAACCCAAACAAAAGAGAGGTGCTGTACCGCAGTGGCAAGCGGGAGATCCACTACACGAACGGCACGGTGAAGGTGGTGCTGCCATCAGGGCACACGACACTGCACTTCACGAATGGTGACGTCAAGTCCACCTTCCCCTGTGGAAAGAGCACCTACTGGTACGACACGGCGCAGACGATGCACGCGCAGATGCTGGACGGCGTGCAGACCTTCGAGTTTCGTTCCACTGGGCAGACGGAGAAACACTTGCCGGACGGCACCAAAGAGATTCTGTACCCGGATGGCATCTACAAGATCGTGCGGCCCGACGGCAGCGACGAAACCTTCTACCCCAATGGGGAGTCACTGGAGTAGGAGTGGCGCTGTAATGCGTCGCATTATGGGATCATATCTGTACTACCGCTATGATCTTGTCGCAGCAGCAGCACCTTTGCTCTCGCCTCGCCCATCCTCTAGCTGTGTGGTGTACTACTACTTCTTATCCCCAATGTGAAAGCGTCCAGGGAGGAGGTGTGCGGAGGAGGAGGAGGAGGAGGAAATAAGGCGTGAAACGGGAATTGGCCAGAGAGAGAGAGAGAGAAATGGCGTCATGTGCCTCTTTTCTTTCTCTCTCTTGTCGTAGAAAATGTCCTCGTTTGTTGTGCGCTGTTGTGTGTGAGAGATTTATGTATGTGAGGAAGCAGAAGGCAGAGGTGTAGAGGAGGCGTTGGTATCGGTGCTCGGTCTTCTGTTGCGAGTATGTGTGTGTATCGCCGTTGCTGTGCTCTCGTGTCGCTCTGCTTCCACTCCCGCCTCTTTTGTCTCTCGCTGCCTCTCTGTTCTACTCTCTTCTCTGTGCCCGCGATCTTCTGCAGCCGTATGCACCGTGTCGTTTCATCTCCCCTCTCTCGCTTTAGAGTTGCCCCTTCACCACGAAGTTCATTTTGATTGGTTGGTTGGTTTGCGCTGTGCGGCGTATGTTTTGCAGCCCCCTCCCCCCTCCTTTCCGCCGACATGCGTGTGCGCGCGCCTCGCCTTTCTACTCCCATTTCGCGTCTTGACTCCTTCGCTCTTTTCATTTGGTGCTTATCTCTTTTTTGTCGATTTTTTTGCCGTCGTCTTCGTGGTGCGTGTGCGTGTGTGTGTCTCTGGACTCCTGTCGACGGTAGCAAAGAGGCGGGGGGCGGGAGGTTATTGCTGTTGCGGCCGGTGTCCTGGAAGAGCGTGGCGGGTGCGCCACGATGTAAACATTAGAGGCGCCCTCAAACCGGACTTCTTTCTTCTTTCATTCCAGCGTGCCCATCCACTGCCAAGCAGCACACGAGCCCAGCCCACCACGCGGCCCCCCTCGGCCTGTCATAGGGCCATCGCCAGGTGCGCGGCAGCGGTGGGGCCGCGCTGCAGCAAGGCGCACGTCTAGTGGCCGGCGAGCACGGCTCCTGCCTCGCGCTCTGCCCACCCGCCGCCTCGCGGCCGCGACTACCATATGCCGACCGCCACCCCCGGCACGTCCCTCGGGGTGGCCCAGGCTCGCCACACCAAGTAGGCAGCAGGGGCCAGACGAGATACGCTCCAGTCGCCTTGGCGCTTCGCCCCATCATGTGATGGGCACAGGCGTGCTCACTGCTGCAGGTCGCTCCCGCGCAACGCTATCCAGGACCCAACGGCTGGCATCTGTAGCGGCACATCGCTCTGCCCTCCCCACGTCGCGTAGGTGCGCGACTCTGTCACCACATGAAGTGGCTCGGCATTGGCAGGTGTGTGGGCAACTGGGCTTCCCCCCAAGAGAGTGGTGTGATGTGGACCCCCGCTAGACCACGCGCTGAGGTGGCCCGCGTCATCACAGCAGAATATCAAAGAGAGTAGAGCGCCAAAGAGAAATCTCGCCAGCTTCACAGTCGCAGCGCGTGGGCTGCTGGGGTTGTGTGCACACGCCCGTCGAGTTGTCCACCTTTTTTTTTTTCTTTTTTTTCTGCCGATGCTCGGCGTTAGCAGCTCTTCTGTATTTCTGAGCTTCCTCCTTGGCCAATGAAAAGTCTATCCTCTAGTGGTGCGACGCATCAGCAACATTCGTTCAGACCCGCCTAAGGAGCTGCATCGCTGCGTGCTATGAGACGGTAGTCTGTGAGCTCTGCATGACATTCAATGTAGAAGAGGAGAGAGGCAGCTGCGCTGTTCATGCGTTACATTGGAGTCTCTCTCGCTCTCCCACTCATCGTTTTTTCTCCCTCTCTGCATGCGCGCGTCTGTGGATGGCGCCCATCTGCGGTATGCTTTTCTGTCTCAGCAACTCGGACCTTTGACGCCTTTTTTGTACTGCTCACTTTCAACGATACGCACGACTCACCCCTGCCCTCCTCTGCGCCCGCCTTATCTCTTTCGCTCGTCTCTTGTTTTTAGAGTTCTTCATTGATCTTGGGGTGACTTGGTTGTCTTGCCAACTCCTCTTCTGTGCGTGTATTTACACCTCTCAACTTCCTCCCCCCTTCTGCGGTTCCAGTTATTTCGCTTCCGTGTGCTCCTGCCGCTGCTGTGCTGTTGCGCTCTCTTCTCTCCCGCTGGTCCTTTCATCAAAGACATATCCACTTACACTGCTCCTGCAGACGTACGACGATGGTCGAGGTGCCGCGTAACTTTCGCCTGCTGGAGGAGCTAGAGGCCGGCGAGAAGGCCACAGGAAGTAACCAAAACGTCTCCGTGGGTCTGCGTGACACGGAGGACATCTACTTCCACTACTGGAACGGCACTATCGTAGGCCCCCCTAGCAGCACCTTTGAGTATCGCATCCTGTCGCTGGAGATTTACTGCGATGAGAACTATCCAAAGGTACCGCCGCACATTCGCTTCCTCAGTAAGGTGAACCTGCCCTGCGTCGACCCCGATGGTACGGTGAACCGCAACAAGTTCCACACCTTCAAGAGCTGGGACCGCCGAACGACGATGGAAATGTGCCTGTCGGAGCTGCGGAAGGAGATGGCGCAGCCGCAGAACCGCAAGCTCACGCAGCCACCGGAGGGGTCTATGTACTGAGTGAGTGTCTGCCGGCGGAGGTAACACCGTGAGACAGCGCCACTGCTGCATTTCTATCTCTGCGGTTCTGTCTGTCTGCAACGCCGTGAGCTGCACCACCACCACCACTGACGCACGCGCACTACTGCGCAAATCCACAAGCGTAGAGCTGCTAGTGTAAGTTCAGCGGCGGCGGCACGCAAAGGACTGTCTCACGCTGGTTTTGCGCCTCCTCTCCGCTGCCCTGCCATCATCTCGTCTTCACACCACTCCGTGCTGGTTTGTTTCTGTATCTGCAGATTTCTTCTCTTCTCTTTTCGTGTTTCTTCAAGCCCTCTACTTGTAAACAAAAAAAAAGGCCGGCATCACCGCAGGAGGCGCGCGCAACTCTCTCACAGCCCCCTTGCCTTTGGTGGCCGGTCTCTTCGGTGGTGATGGCGGGGTGCGGAGAACATCGACTGGGCAAGGGCGGTCTAAACAAAAAGTGGAGTCTGAGAGAAAAAAGCGAAAAACGTAGTGAGAAGGAGCGACAGTGTGCAGACGCGGTGGTGCTGATAAATGGAAAGGCGAAGAACAGAGATGCGAGGGCAGAATCCCACGGACTCCACTACCCATCACACCACCACCGGTGGCACCTCATGCAGACCCGCTTACCCACAGCCACGCTGCGACGACTGCTAAAAAGGTGAAGACGGGCGATACGGAGGTGCGGGTGTGCGCCCGCGCCTATCTCTGCGTCAATGAGTGACGTTTGCCTTTACGCCCTATAGAAAGAGGGGCGCCTTCTTGTGCTCATTTCTTCTTTCGTGTTTCTCTTAAGCACGTGTGTCTGGTATTTACGGTGTCTGCCACACGTCGTGCTACTGTGGTGGCTTGAGCTTCTTCCCAGTTGGACTCCGTACTCCCCTCCTCTATACCTGTCTAACGGCTAAGTGCAGAAAGAGGGACGAGTGGGCGGCTGTCTTTGTTTTTGGTTCCTGTGCTGTTCTATTTGCCCTAGTATGAGTCTCTTCCCCCCCCCCCCCTCCCCTCCCTCCCTCCTCTCACGCGTGTCTTGTCCGCTCACCTGCTGCCTCTCTCCCTCCCCCCCTCTGCAGACGCACCTTTGTTTTCGCCCCTCTTTATCCCTCACCAGACCCCCATCTCTCCCTCTCTTCTTCTGCCTGGTCATGCGCAAACAGCCGAAGCGGTAGCGCTCGACGTGAAGCGGCACCGAGAAGAAATTCTGCACTGAAGAGAGGGAAGTCGTGTCGCTCGCCGCAGGGACTCACATCGTGCTGAGCCTCGCAGGTCGAGTTTCTTCGTTGTGCAAATCTGCGGATGCCCTTGTACGTTCTACGACTTCGCTGCGCACCGGCATGTGCTTATCCGCGTGCTCCTTCTGCTTGACACACCCACTCCAATTCAGTGTGCTAGGGGTCACCAGTTGAAGTCGGAATACTCCTCCCGCCGCAGACTCGTATCAGCGTCCCACCTCCAGAAGTGCAGTCGGGCAAGCCATTCAGATATATACACATACACACCGTTGCGTCGATGAAGGCAGCGAGTCCCTCTCCCCAGACAGCGCGGTCCTGAAGCAGGCCCCCATAATCCACTGGTGCGCGCACGCCGTTCAGCACCCCAGGAATGGTGGATTGCATCCGTGGAAAGCACTCAGAGGTCAGAGAAGCGCGAGCGAGGGACGGAAAAGACGCCGCGATCCACGCAAAATCCGCCACACAGTGCATGTGTGCGAAGTGTGCGGCATTACCTACGCCCGACCGGGTGGGCCGATGAGGTGCAGGCCCCGGAGGCGTGACGCGAGCACCGCGGCTTGCACCATGGAGCCCTCCAGGACCCCCGTGTGAGGCGGCTGAGGGAGAAGGGTGGAGTGCAGGCTGGGTGCGGGGGTCTCGCAGGGCCGTGGACGCGGCGGGCGTGGATGGAGGCGTGCAGTCCACCCAGGTCTGCCTGGCACCGATCGCGCAGCACGTGTGCGCCGAAGAGACGAGGAGGTATGCGAGGAGCCCGCTAGACGCATGGCCCGATCCGGCGGCAGGCGGTTTGTGCCTGACGACCTGGTCCAAGCCGCAGTGCGGCAGAGGCGTGGGTGAACTGCGGCTGTGTGCGTGCCTTAGTTAGCGTGTTCGTTGTGGAGCGGACCCAAAATGAAAGGAAAAAAAGGAGATGTCGGTGTCTCTGTGCATAGTTTGAGTGTTGGCAGAGCAACTGTAGCGGCCTATGGTAGAGGAAGCAGCGAGCCGCACACAAGCCCCTCTGGAGATGTAGTGCTGCCCAGTGCGCGAGATGGGAAGCACAAGAAGCGTGAACACCACATGTAAGTGTGCGCTTTTTCTTGTCTCCTCCTCTATGCTCTCTCCTAGGAGGGCAGTACTAACGACTGGGGAGTGCTGCACTGAGCCCCTCTACCCTCCATCAACAGCACCTGACTAACTCTTTTAATCTCTCTTTTTTTCCCTCTCCGCCTGCCACTACCCCCCCCCCCCACGTACGCCTGCACATGTGTGCTCTTAGAAGCAAGCGATACACCCCAACAGGCTCTCTTCCGCTCTCTCTTTTTATTATTATTCTTGGTGCCTCTCTTGCCTCCAAGTTGCCTTCCTGTTGTTTTCCTCTCGCTGTTTTGCGTCGTCTTAGCCACACGCATATGTGCGTACAATTCTGCATGGCACACACACAAATTTCACATTGCTGTACTTCTCTATCCGTGTCTTAGTGGGTGAGCTCGCACCTCTGTGTTGAACGTGCACCGCATACGCCACTTTCCCCATCTCCTTATCTTTTGCACCCCTTGTTGCAAGAAGCGTGAGGAAAAAGCCGAAGAAGTGTACACATACACCCACCCACCCACACACGCACACACACACACACACGAAGGCGGGTTGCAGCAAGGTGGATATCCCTCCAACAACTACGCATCGTCGCTCAAACAAGTGGCTGAAAGCTGAGCAAACGAACAGGGCGGAAGAGAAAAAAACGAAAATAGTAACTGGAAGGAAACAGCCGACTGCCCTTCTTCTCTGCTTTCCCCCGGTACACTCGTCCCCCGTCTCGCACTCAAGCCGCCGAACAGAGCGGCCCGCACACGCCGATATCAGCAGGGGAGGAAGGCAGTACGAGCGGTGCCATTTGTGTTGGAAAGGCTTCAAGGGAGGTTCATTTATTGGGGCTGACACCGTTTCTCCCCACCTCGTCTCTCACCACCGCGTCCCTCTCGCATTTTGGTCAAAGACGCACGGTGACGCACAACGTTAGACGGCTGCATCATCAAGAGACTCACCGACGTCAAGGGCAGAAACATACGCATTTTCTCTCCTGTGCAATCCCCCCTTCCTTCCAAGACTCACTCTTCTCTCCACAAGCACTCTCTCTCTCTCTGGAAGCTCTTCGCTATTGTTTTCTCCCCTTTCGTTGGCACGTACGGGCTAAGTTTTGTTTCCAAGCGGCCTCCCCCCTCTTCTCTCGTCTTTATTTTTCCTTCTTGCGTCATTTGTGGAGCACTTTACGTCGTATCGCGCTCCTGCGCCTCCATTCGGGTTGCTCACCGAGCTGCTTCACTGTACCCATTTCTTCTCATTCTTTCTTATTCCCCAGCGTCTGCGTGACTTCATTGCGCCTCGTTCGGTGTCACTCTTGTCTGTCCGTGTGTGCCGGGTTCGTTCGTACGATTTCATCTCTCTTTCCGTCTTCCCCCTGCTTCTTGCGCAGGGAGTCTCTCAGAGTTTGACCCGTGTGCTCCGACAGCTCGACAAGTTGGATTCCCCTTTTTCTCCGTTTCATTGTCTTTTTTTTTCTCTCTTCTGTGTCGTCGTTGATTTTTCTTTTTGTGCGTGTGTGCGTGTCTTCTCTCGTTGGTTGTGTTGTACAGCTCGCATTGCGCCATCTTTGCGGATTTTGTTTTTCACTATTTTGAAAACGTCTCTCAGCATTTTTGCCGTCTCTTCTTCTCTCCTCTCCTCTCCTCTCCCCTCTTCACCTGTTTTCGCCGCCTCTTCCATTAGTCCTCTCCTCATTTTTCTTTCGTTCTTTTCCGTTGTATATTTTGTTACTCCGTGAAGTTGCGTGTGCGTCCCACTCATCGATCCCTGCGTGTCACTTCTTGTTTACACCAAACGCGTGTCTTCACCCCCCCCTCCCTTTTCTGACTCTGCGCGTTTTGTTTTTTGTTTTTCTCTGATTTATCGACTTCTCTCTTCCACTTTTTTTTCTTTTCTTTCGGTGTTTGGGTCTCATTTGTGCTGAAGTGCCGCTGTTTTCCCTCTCCCGTCTGCACTCACCTTTTTTGTTGTTTTTTTTTGTTTTTACTGCACTTTCGCTCCTTTGCCCTTTTCATCTGTGAAAGCGCGCGACTGTCGCTCCTTCAGGCGCAGCCACTCTCACCACACCCCTTCCCCCGTTGTGGCGCTCTGTTTTCTTCTTCCCTTTTCTTTTTGCTTTGGCTTCTTCTTGTCGTTTCATTTCGCCTGCTCGCATCATCCGTGCTCTGCCAGGAGACGTGATGGGTCCTGCACGGTACTTCGCTATCGTGAGCAGCCGACCAGAAGCGTAAGAGAGAGCGCTTGTAAAGCGAGAGAAGTCAACGAGACTCTACAGAAATAACAGCGATCACCACCGCCACCGCACGCAAAAACACGGGGTGCGCGTTTCGCGATCAAAGCGGAAGCAGCGCCTCTCGCTGTCCTCGTCCCCCACTCTCCCAGACACCCACAAACGACCAAAAGACAGCAAGGAGCCTGTAGAGTCGTCTAGCGACACACACACACACACACGCCAGCCGTCCTCTTTTTTTTTGCTGTTCTACTCTCTGTCCGCGTGTGCGCGCTTGCCTGTACGGAGACAGACGAACGAAAGGGCGCAAAGACTCGCGTAAGGAAAGTCACAGGAGTCGCCGAAAGTGGAGGGCATTGTTTCACCCAAGCGAGGGCCAACAACGAAAGGGGACTTCGCCCCCCCCCCCCCCCCTTTCCAGTCGTACTTCTCGTCGTTCGGTCGTCGTAGTAAGGTACGGGTCGGTACGTAGTACGTTACGTAGTAGTAGTATACTA